>NW_027168554.1:35000-40000 GCF_036898095.1 Palaemon carinicauda | reverse complement strand
TATATATATTATATATTCATTCCTATCTTTAAACAAGTTATTTTCCCTTGGAATATATTAGGAATATAGATATGTAAAACAGGGTAAATCTCTCTCTCTCTCTCTCTCTCTCTCTCTCTCTCTCTCTCTCTCAACCAGTTATTTTCCTTTGGAATATATTAGGAATATAGATATGTAAAACAAGGTAGATTCTCTCTCTCTCTCTCTCTCTCTCTCTCTCTCTCTCTCTCTCTCTCTCTCTCTCTCTCTCTCTCTTAACCAGTTATTTTCCTTTGGAATATATTAAGAATATAGATATGTAAAACAGGGTAAAAATCTCTCTCTCTCTCTCTCTCTCTCTCTCTCTCTCTCTCTCTCTCTCTCTCTCTCTCAACCAGTTATTTTCCTTTGCAATATATTAGGAATATAGATATGTAAAACAGGGTAAATCTCTCTCTCATCTCTCTCTCTCTCTCCTCTCTCAACCAGTTATTTTCCTTTGGAATATATTAGGAATATAGATATGTAAAACAGGGTAGATTCTCTCTCTCTCTCTCTCTCTCTCTCTCTCTCTCTCTCGCTCTCTCTCTCTCTCTCTCTCTCTCACGTAATTGAATATATGTATTCATTTTTTATCTTTCAACCAGTTATTTTCTTTGGAATATAATAAGAATATAGATATGTAAAACAGGGTAAATCTCTCTCTCTCTCTCTCTCTCTCCTCTCTCTCTCTCTCTCTCTCTCTCTCTCTCTCAACCAGTTATTTTCCTTTGGAATATATTAAGAATATAGATATGTAAAACACGGTAGATTCTCTCTCTCTCTCTCTCTCTCTCTCTCTCTCTCTCTCTCCTCTTTCTCTCTCTCTCTCTCTCTCTCTCTCTCTCTCTCTCTCTCTCTCTCTCAACCAGTTATTTTCCTTTGGAATATATTAAGAATATAGATATGTAACACAGGGTAGATTCACTCTCTCTCTCTCTCATCTCTCTCTCTCTCTCTCTCCTCTCTCTCTCTCTCCTCTCTCTCTCTGCAAAATACACCGGAAGATGCATTAGCAACTCTCTGGTGGATATAGAGGTGCCTCACACTGAGGGACCTGGGGGAACCCAAACAAAAAATAAGGCCCATAAGGTAAGGTAAGTCTCTCTCTCTCTCTCTCTCTCTCTCTCTCTCTCTCTCTCTCTTCTCTCTCTCTCAGGGAGTCAATGAGAGTGAGACCGACATTCAGATGTAATGAAATTTGGCAATTGTAGATGTGTTTACAAAAAATTGGTGCCAAATACAGTATTTGTTTTCGCAATCTTTATTCTATAATTAAGTTTATAGAATGTTTAGTCTTAGAGGTGACCTGTGTTAGAATAAAGAAAAATTGTTTTATACACACACATATATATATATACATATATATATATATATATATATATATATATATATATATATATTATATATATATATATATGTATATATATATATACATATATATGTATGTATATATATATATATATATATATATATATAATATATACATATATGTATATATATACATATATATATATACATATATGTATATACATACATATATATATATATATATACATACATATATATATATATACACACATAAATATGTATATATACATATATATGTGTATAATATATATATATACATACACATATATATTACCTATTCCTTGCATCACTCCTTTTTCATCCCCCCCCCACGTGCACGCACACGCGTAGAAAAACACGCACACCGCGCGTGCACGCATTACGTACGACGCTGTTCTACTTCAGCCCAGCAAAGTGAAGTAACTTTGGGCTGGTCAGTTTCTCAGTGGGAGTCTGCCAGCAAATTCCTGCCTATCTTGGGACAAAGGCCACTTTGTTGTTCAAGCTGAGGATGGCTGTGTGCTTAGAAACCAAGGGGGATTGGAGTATTTGGGTTTATATATTACATATTATAGATGTGAGAGAGGCAAGAGAGCGTGCTAGAAATAGGAATGAATGGCGAGCGATTGTGACGCAGTTCCGGTAGGCCCTGCAGCTGCCTCCGATGCCTTAGATGACCGCAGAGGTAGCAGCAGTAGGGGACTCAGCATTATGAAGCTTCATCTGTGGTGGATAATGTGGGAGGTTGGGCTGTGGCACCCTACCAGTACCAGCTGAACTCGGTTAAGTCCCTTGTTAGGCTGGGAGGAACGTAGAGAGTTGAGGTCCCCTTTTATTGTTTTGTTTCATTTGTTGATGTCGGCTACCCCCCAAAATTGGGGGAAGTGCCTTGGTATATGTATGTATATTATGTTATATAGATATATATATATATATATATATATATATATATATATATATTATATATATACAGTATATAAATTTCTTACACTGGGACAGAACAATAATCTTAAATGAAAGGCAAAGTCTATATCAATCATGCCACCAAAGGTATTTCAGTCTTCACCTGTAAAGACGACCTTACCTACAAGCCACTTGTACGCCACTCCCCGACCCACTAGTTGAGAATCAGTTGCTGGCATTTAATGCTGGAATCACGCTCATGATTTCTCGCTCGGGGTTTTCGCCAACCTCCAGCCGATGATGGCGAGCGAAAGTGTTGTTGCGTCATACTATACGATCTCGCGGTTCGAGGAGCAAATAGGAAAAAGTTAAAACTAAATCGATCAGCTGATATCATGGCGTCCAGAAATTTTCTGACTGTTGGAGTATCACGTGAACAAAGCAGATTTTTATTAACTCTTAAGCCTTGTTGGACTCAAGATTGCCAAGCGAGAGCACCGTCATATCTGCGGCAGCCATCTTGTTTGTTTACATCCGAAGTCATGCTCGCGGTTTGTGCTCGCTGCTTCTAGTCCACTTGGGAAGCAAATATCTCGAGCAACAAGCACTCGTTTTTTCCCATTTTGCGCAGCAACGGCTTGCTGCTGGCGAAAACAAAAAGCATATGGCGATCCCAGCTTAATGGTATTATCCTCAATAAGTCAATATATGCGTAAAACTAGGTAGTATGTAAGATAGTGGTCTTATAAGGTAAATTCTTGGATCCAGTTGGCTCTTAAGTTCTGATTTCATTTTGTTTCTCTGGTGGTTTAATTGATTGGGAATTTGCGCCTTCAATTGAATAGACTAAGGTTCGATCCTAAAGTGGGGTAGGAATTTATATTTGTTGGATGTGAAGTTGAGTTGATTTTTATCATAAGAGTTTATATTATTATTATTATTATTATTATTATTATTATTATTAATACTTGCTAAGTACAACCCTAGTTGGAAAAGTAGGATTCTATAAGCCCAAGGACTCCAACAGGGAAAAATAGCCCAGCGAGGAAAGGAAATAAGGAAAAACTACAAGAGAAGTTCAAGAACAATAATAACAATAAATAAACCTTCATATATAAACTATAAAAAACTTGAAAATAACAAGAGGAAGAGAAACCAGAAAGAATATTGTGCCTGAGTGTATATATATATATATATATATATATATATATATATATATACATATATATATATATATATACACATATATATAAATTATCTATGTTAACATATATAAATATATATATATATATAGGTGTATATATATACATATATATATAAATTATTTGTTAACATATATAAATATATATATATATATATATATATATATATATATATATATATATATATATATAGGTATATATATATACACATATATATAGATTATTTATGTTAACATATATAAATATATATATATATATATATATATATATATATATATATATATATATATAATATATATATATATATATATATATATATATACAAAAATGCATTATAAATATACAAATACATAATGAAAATATACAGCACTTATAATACCTTGCCCCTCTCCATCCCTTCCCAGTCACATATAAATATTTTTTTTTCTTTTTTTTTTGTCACTCACATCAACACGAAGCTGACGATCATTGACAAGTCATTAAACATCAATTATCCGAATAAACCTTAAATGTCTGAACATAGAGAATATATAATTATTTTTATTAGTTTTAAAAATATTGGGGAATAGAGCAAGAATCTTTTTCGATATTTAAATGTTTAAGTTTGGATATGTTTTTTGTTTATTGTTATGATGATTTTATGTAATTTTTTAATGAGAATTTTTAGGTATAGAAATGTTAAATATTATAATTATGTTTTTTTATGATGATTGCCGTTTTTATATAAAAGGTAGATATCTAATGTTCTTAATAAAATTTAATATGTATAATAGATCTACATATATACATATCCATATTGTACACACACACACACACATATATATATATATATATATATATATATATATATATATATATATGTACTGTATATATATAGTATATATATATGTGTGTATATGTATATTAATATATACAGTATATACAGTATAGATAAATGTTTATGCACACACATATATATATGTATATAAATATATATATATATACTGCATAGAAAATATTTTATATATATGATAAATAAATGCATAATATAAATATATATACTGTACATATGAAATATATAACATAAATAAATATGATACATGTATATATATATATATATATATATATATATATATATACATGCATCATATTTATTTGTGTATATACATATATATATATATATATATATATATATATATATATATATATATATATACAGTGCTCCCCCACAACTCACCAACAAAATATAAACTCCTTTCCTGTAACCTCGCCAAAAACCAAACCATCTATATCTCCTTATATATATATATATATATATATATATATATATATATATATATATATATATATATATATATATATATATTATATATATATACACATATATATATACAGTGCTCCCACACATCTCACCAACAAAATATAAACTCCTTTCCTGTAACCTCGCCAAAAACCAAACCATCTATCTATCTCCCCTTTTATCTTCCTCCCCAGGTGTGTCATCTAGTGAAGTTCCCCTGCAAATGGTCCAACACAGGCTGCCCGGAG
>NW_027168554.1:22500-30000 GCF_036898095.1 Palaemon carinicauda | reverse complement strand
ACTTCAAACGAACACAGAAAAGAACAGAAGGAATAAATAGAAGAAGAACAAAGGTAATAAATCCTTATAGAAGAACAAAAATAAAGAAGGAAGAAATAGAAGAACAAAGGCAATAAATCCTTATAAAAGAAAAAAAGGAAGAAGTATAGATAGGCAAGCAGGACCTAAGCAAGCGAGCGAGCGAAGCAGGCAGACGCCTCAAAGCATTCTGAGAGAGATAAAGGTGACAGGAAATGCTTTTAAACAAAATTATAAACATGTCAGTGAGAGTGCCAAGGATAGGTGATAATTCCTCTAAGAGAATTATGATGTCGAATATAGGAACTTTTAAGTTTAATCTACAGTCCTGCATAGTTTTAATTTCTCGATTTTCTTTTATATATTTATTCATATTCTTATTGATTTTTTCTATAATGATTATAGTTATTTTTTAAACTAGTTTCAATTTCTCGATTTTTTTTCATATATCTATTCATATTATTATTCATTTTTTCTATAATTATTATGATTATTTTTGGAACTTATTTTTCAAGTTTAATATTCATTCCTGCATAGTTTTAATTTCTCGAGTTTTTTTATATATATTTATTCAGATTTTAATTCATTCTTTTCTATAATTATTATAATTATTTTTGAAAATTATTTTTCAAGTTTAATCTTTATTCCTGCCTAGTTTTATTTTCTCGATTTTTTTATATATTTATTCATATTTTAATTCATTTTTTTCTATAATGATTATAATTATTTTTGAAACCTATTTTTCAAGTTTTATCTTCACTTCTACATAGTTTTATTTTCTCGAATTTTTATATATTTATTCATATTTTAATTCATTTTTTTCTATAATTATTATAATTATTTTTGAAACTTATTTTTCAAGTTTAATTTTCACTTCTACATAGCTTTATTTTCTATTAATTTTCAATATCATTATTCATATTCTAATTCATGTTTTCTATAATTATTATAATTATTTTCTAAACTTATCTTTTAAGTTTAATCTACACTCCTGCCTAGTTTTATTTTCTCGATTTTTTTATATATTAATTCATATTCTAATTAATTTTTCTTTAATACTTATTACAATTATTCATGGGCTATTTAATTCTTTTTAATCTATTACAATCAATTTCTAAGTTAAATTTCTTTCTATACTTATTACAATTATTTATTGGCTGCTTTTTCCTTTTTATTCATTTTCTGTTTATGTTTTCTTATCTTTATTCATATTCTATTTAATTTTTTCTCTATACTTATAATTATTCTTAAAACTTTTTTTTTTAATCTTCACTCTTACCTAGTTTTATATTATGTTTTTTCCCTATTTTCATACCTAATTATCAAAAGACTTATATCTAAATATATATTAATCTATCTCAAAATTAAATACAATAAATAAATTATTTAAAATAAAGAATAGTGTTCTTCTTAAAACAAAATATTCAAAAAGAGCAAAATTGGCAAATATTTTGCAATTAACGGCCACTAAAATATTGCAAAAAAAATGAATCAGTTTAGTATGTTAGTGTTGCAAAATCCTGTGCTCTCTCTCTCTCTCTCTCTCTCTCTCTCTCTCTCTCTCTCTCTCTCTCTCTCTCTCTCTCTCTCTCTCTCTCTCTCTCTCTCTCTCACACACACACACACGTAACAGGAAAGAAAATGACGGACAGTATGAGCAATGCTTCTTAATATCTTGTAAATAAACCAAGGTATCTTTTAATTAAAATGAAAGGCCAATATTATGATTATTTTGATGGTATGGGCCAAGTTAAACCTAACCTAACCTAACCCTACCTTATCTAACCTAAACCTACATGACCCAACCTAACCTGACCTTATCTAACCCAACCTAACTTAACCCTACATAACCTAACCTTACTTAACCTAACCTAACCCTACATAACCTAACCTTACTTAACCTAATCTAACCCTACTGTACATAGCCTAACCTTATCTAGCCCTACCTAACCTAACCTAACCTAATCTAACCTACATAGCCTAACCTTATCTAGCCCTATATAACCTAACCTAACCTAACCTAATCTAACCCTACTGTACATAGCCTAACCTAACCTTATCTAGCCCTATATAACCTAACCTAACCTAGCCTAATCTAACCTACATAGCCTAACCTAACCTTATCTAGCCCTCTATAATCTAACCTAACCTAACCTAATCTGACCTGCATAGCCTAACCTAACCTTATCTAGCCCTACATAACCTAACCTAACTTTAATCTAACCTTAACCTAACTTAACCTAACCTAACCCTACATGACCTAACCCTACCTAACCTAACCTAAGGTAGTATACTGAAGAATCTTAATATCAGGATCGTAATTAATCTTAGAATTGACAGAATGAATTGACAGTGCACTCGTGTGTGTGTGTGTGGGGGAGAGAGAGAGAGAGAGAGAGAGAGAGAGAGAGAGAGAGAGAGAGAGAGAGATCATAACCACTAGATTTAAAGATAGCAACCATTTTGTAATAATGATTAATATTGCTCTAACAGACCATTTATAACCTCATTTATTATTATTATTATTATTATTATTATTATTATTATTATTGTTTGTTGTTGTTGTTGTTCAAAATATGCTAAACTTCAAACTGAATACCTCTTAAAAAGTCTTTTGCTACCGATTGGGGTCATGCAAACGAGAGAGAGAGAGAGAGAAAAGAGAGAGAGAGAGAGAGAGAGAGAGAGAGAGAGAGAGAGAGAGAGAGAGAGAGAGAGAGAGAGATGTAGGGCTTCTTTCCTGACCTTTGTGGTCTAAAGCTCTTACTTACTCAAGTTTATTCATTTAAGCAACCCCCCCCCCCTCCTTTCAACTATAATAGCCCCCATCTTCTACCACCTCCCCCCCCCCACCTTTCCCTTTAAATAAAACGTAATAAGAATATTTCATCTAATTAATTCACATGTCAGTATTTTATCTATGTCAAACTGAGAGCAAAAATCCTTTAAAAGGGGTTTTAAAATCATATTTATATCATTTTTCTCTATCTGGTAAAGTATTTTAAATTGAGACTACGTGTTAAGAAAGACTGCTAAAAAAAAGGTTAAGTATTGGAGCGCCGTTACAAAGACAGAATCTTCACCGTACTGCTGACATGAACTAGATAGATCCATTTTCAAATATCCATGCCATTGTTCTCTTGCCTGTGCTTAGTAGAGTACCAACAGAATGCTTATGAAGTATATGATTTAGCTGTCAAAAGCTAAATAATTTAGTAAATAAATAAGTATATATACTAAACCTATCTCCAGATTCATTTAAAATTCTGACCATAATATTCATGCATTGTTAACCTGTCTGAACTCAGTACAGTACAAACAGAATGATTAAGTATATGATTTAGCTGTCAAGATAAATAAATAAATATATAAAGATATATACTATTCTTAACTTCAATTCTTTTTTGGAGTCTTTATTCATCCATCACTGGATATAATCAATAAATGAAAAAGATGAATAAGACATCTTAGAATGACAGATAAGAACAAAGGAGTATATAATCTATCTGCTGTAGTTAGAGAGCTTCCTGAAATATATATATATATATATAATTTTTGTTATCTCTACACTATTCCTCTGACTGTTATCAGCTATACAATCTTAATGATGAAGAAAAATTAACCCATTTAGACTCAGGCCTACATAACTGAGGACTATGATGTGAGAAGTAGGAGATGATGAAGAGAGATGTATTGAATTAAAAGCTTAAGACAGAGAGGACTGCTGAAATCTAACCGAGGCCCTTTGCGTGAATAGGCGTAAAAGGAAATGATGAAGTAGATGATGAAGGGAGATGTATTGAATTAAAAGCTCAAGATAGAGACGATTGGCGAAATCTAACCGAGGCCCTTTGCGTGAATAGGCGTAAGCTTAAGGTATAAGTTTATTCAAGTCTGCTTGGATCATGAAAAATTAAATATTCCACATTTTCTACCTAGAACTCAAGGAATATAGTGAGAGTCAGTAGTATTTGAAGACGAAAACTCAATTATTCGCATATCTTCTACCTAAAACTCAAGGAATATAGTGAGAGTCAGTAGTATTTGAAGATGAAAACTCAAGATTTCGCATATCTTCCAACTGAAACTCAAGGAATATAGTGAGAGTCAGTAGTATTTTAAGACGAAAACTCAATTATTCGCATAATTTACACCTAGATCTCAATGAATATAGTGAGAGTCAGTATTAGATAAAGAAGAAAACTCAATTATTCGCATATCCTCTACCTAGAACTCAAGGAATATAGTGAGAGGCAGTAGTATATGAAAACGAAAACTCAATTATTCGCATATCTTCTACCTAGAACTCAAGGAATATAGTGAGAGGCAGCAGTATATGAAAACGAAAACTCAATTATTCGCATATCTTCTACCTAGAACTCAAGGAATATAGTGAGAGGCAGTAGTATTTGCAGATGAAAACTCAAGAGTTCACATATCTTCCAACTGAAACTCAAGGAATATAGTGAGATTCAGTAGTAGATAAAGATGAAAACTCAACTATTTGCATATATTCTACCTGAAACTCGAGGAATATAGGGTAATTCAGTAATAGATATCGTAGATAAAGACGAAAACTCAACTATTCGCATATCTTCTACCTAGAACTCAAGGAATATAGTGAGAGTCAGTAGTATTTGAAGTTGAAAACTCAATTATTCGCATATCTTCTACCTAGAACTCAAGGAATATAGTGAGAGTCAGTAGTATTTGAAGTTGAAAACTCAATTATTCGCATATCTTCTACCTAGAACTCAAGGAATATAGTGAGAGTCAGTAGTATTTGAAGTTGAAAACTCAATTATTCGCATATCTTCTACCTAGAACTCAAGGAATATAGTGAGAGTCAGTAGTATTTGAAGTTGAAAACTCAATTATTCGCATATCTTCTACCTAGAACTCAAGGAATATAGTGAGAGTCAGTAGTATTTGAAGACGAAAACTCAATTATTCGCATATCTTCTACCTAGAACTCAAGGAATATAGTGAGAGTCAGTAGTATTTGAAGACGAAAACTCAATTATTCGCATATCTTCTACCTAGAACTCAAGGAATATAGTGAGAGTCAGTAGTATTTGAAGTTGAAAACTCAATTATTCGCATATCTTCTACTGAGAACTCAAGGAATATAGCGAGAGTCAGTAGTATTTGAAGATGAAAACTCAAGAGTTTGAATATCTTCCAACTGAAACTCAAGGAATATAGTGAGAGTCAGTAGTAGATAGAGTAGATAAAGACGAAAACTCAACTATTCAAATATCTTCTACCTAAAACTCAAGGAAAATAGTGAGAGTCAGTAGTATTTGAAGATGAAAACTCAATTAACATATCTTCTACCTAAAACTCAAGGAATATCGTGAGAGCCAGTAGTATTTGAAGACAAAAACTCAATTATTCGCATATCTTCTACCTAGAATTCAAGGAATATATTGAGAGCCAGCAGTATTTGGAGACGAAAACTCAATTGTTCGCATATCTTCTACCTAAAACTCAAGGAATATATTGAGAGTCTGTGGTATTTGAAGTCGAAAACTCAATTATTGGCATATCTTCTACCGAGAACTCAAGAAATATAGTGAGTGTCAGTAGTATTTGAAGTTTAAAACTCAACTATTCGCCTATCTTCTACCTAAAACTCAAGGAATATAGTGAGAGTCAGTAGTATTTGAAGACGAAAACTCAATTATTCGCATATCTTCCACCTAAAACTCAAAGAATATATTGAGAGTCTGTGGTATTTGAAGTCGAAAACTCACTTATTCGCATATCTTCTACCGAGAACTCAAGGAATATAGTGAGTGTCAGTAGTATTTTAAGACGAAAATTCAAGTTTTCGCATATCTTCCACCTGGAAATCAACGATTGTCGTGAGAGCCAATATTATTTGAAGACGTAAACTCAATTTTTCGCATAATTTACATCTAGACCTGAAGGAATATAGTGAGAGTCAGCATTATTTGAAGAATGAAACTCAATTATTCGCATATCTTCCACTTGAAAATCAACGACTCTCGTGAGAGCCACTACCAGCTGAAGACGAGAAGCCTCCGAAAGGTCAAACATACCTTTTTACCTCTGGCCTTTTATAATCTTCTTTAAACTTCCAGGAGGTGTAATAGGCTAAGATCGCCCGCCACGAAGACCCACCGAACTTATATACTTAAGGGGCTTCTGGTAACTAAACAGTGAGGGAATGCGCGAGGTCAATTCGTGGGGGCTTCATGCAAGCAATGAAGGTGCAAGGGGAACTTTTAGATGCGTCGTCAGTGGGCTAGAAAGTGCGTCATCCATCGGGGAGTTTGAAAATGCGTCACCTGTTGGTGAGTCAGAAAAGGCCTGATCAGTTGGCGAGTCAGAAAATACGTCATCCATTGCGGAGTCTGAAAATGCATTATTTATCGGCGAGTCAGAAAATGCGTGAACCGTCGGGGAGTCAGAAAACGTATCATCCATTTGTGAGTCAGAAAATGTATCCTCCGTTGGTGAGTCAGAAAATGTGTCATCTGTCGGCGAGTCATAAAATGTATCATCCGGCAACAAGTCAGAAAATGCTTCATCCACTGGCGAGTCAAAAAATGCGTCCTCCATTGGTGAATCGGAAAATGTATCCTCCATTGGCGAGTCAGGAAATGCGTCCTCCATTGGTGAGTCAGAAAATGTGTGATCTGTCGGCGAGTCAGAAAATACGTCACTCATTGGTGAGTCAGAAAATGCATCATCCATTTGTGAGTAAGAAAATGCGTCATCCATTGGCGAGTCAGAAAATGCATCATCCATTTGTGAGTAAGAAAATGCATCATCCATTTCTGAGTCAGAAAATGTATCCTCCATTGGTGAGTCAGAAAATGCGTCCGCCGTTGGTGAGTCAGAAAATGCGTCCTCCGTTGGTGAGTCAGAAAATGCGTCCTCCATTGGTGAGTCAGAAAATGCGTCCTCCATTGGTGAGTCAGAAAATGCGTCCTCCATTGGTGAGTCAGAAAATGCGTCCTCCATTGGCGAGTCAGGATATTCGTCATCCATTGGTGAGTCAGCAAGAGTCAGAAAATGCGTCATTTGTCGGCGAGTCAGAAAATGCGTCACTCATTGGTGAGTCAGAAAATGCGTCACTCATTGGTGAGTCAGAAAATGCGTCACTCATTGGTGAGTCAGAAAATGTGTCATCTGTCAGCGAGTCAGAAAATGCATCATCCGGCAACAAGTCAGAAAATGCGTCATCCATTGGTGAGTCAGTAAATGCGTCATCCAATGGCAAGTCAGAAAATGCTTCATCCATTGGCAAGTCCGTAAATGCGTCATCCAATGGCAAGTCAGAAAATGCGTCATCTAATGGCAAGTCAGTAAATGCGTCATCCAATGGCAAGTCAGAAAATGCTTCATCCATTGGCAAGTCAGTAAATGCGTCATCCATTGGCAAGTCAGAAAATGCGTCATCCATTGGCAAGTCAGTAAATGCGTCATCCAATGGCAAGTCAGTAAATGCGT
>NW_027168554.1:10000-17500 GCF_036898095.1 Palaemon carinicauda | reverse complement strand
CAGACAATCGCTAGTTTGGTATCCTGGACAATCACGGGTTTGGTAATCTCAGACAATTGCTAGTTTGCCATCCCAGACAATTGCTAGTTTGGAATCCCAGACAATTACTGGTTTGGTATCCTGGACAATCCCGGGTTTGGTTCCCAGACAATCGCTGGTTTGGTATCCCGGACAATCTTGGTTTGGCATCTTGGACAATTGCTGGTTTGGTATCCAGGACAATCGCTGGTTTGGCATCTTGGACAATCGCTGGTTTGGTATCCAGGACAATCGCTGGTTTGGTATCCCGGACAATCGCTAGTTTGGTATCTCGGACAATCCCTAGTTTAGTATCCCAGACAATCACTGGTTTGGCATCCTGGATATTCGCTAGTTTGGTATCCCGGACAATTTCTAGTTTGGCATCCCGGACAATCGCTGGTTTGGTATCCAGGACAATCGCTAGTTTGGTGTCCCGGATAATCGCTGGTTTGGTATCCCAGACAATCGCTGGTTTGGCATCCTAGACAATCACTCATAATTCCACTATTCTGTAAATGTGGATCAAGAGAGCATAAACTCTCACGACATCTCAACATAAATAAACACAGCCAAACAATTGCCAAGATCTAAACACCCCATGAACTTTCATCCACTTCAACAGGCATTTGTCACTGATAAGTCAAGGATTCTGAAGTATGCGCAGCTAGCGAGCCCTGGGATGAAACAAATGACGAGCGAAATGCGCACCAATATGTCATCATTCGCTTCTCGTGACTCTCTCCTCCTTGTGTCACTGATCCTTGGCAGTCACGGCTAAGGCTTTAAAGATTGGAGACGCTTAATGTGTGATTGTTCGAAGGCACTGCGTTTAATTTGTGGCTGATGCTATTATTACTCCTCGGTCCTGTCTGTGGGTATTAAGATTGTGGTGATGAAATTTGGATGGTAGGTACACTTTGGGTATGGTAATGACTTAAATTGAATATATTCATGACCTTTATTTTTTTAAGGTCAGGGGTTAACTTAAAGGGTAAAATCTTATGGGCCTTTTCTATAATGTGTTGAAAACACTTTAGTTGTTATTGAAGATATTATTGACCTTTACATTTCTAAGGTCAAGGGTTACCTTAAAAGGTTAAAATCTTAATGGCCTTTTCTATAATGTGTTAAAAACACTTTAGTTGTTATAGAAAATATTATTGGCCTTTACATTTTTAAGGTCAAGGGTTACCTTAAAAGGTTAAAATCTTAATGGCCTTTTCTATAATGTGTTAAAAACACTTTAGTTGTTATTGAAAATATTATTGGCCTTTACATTTTTAAGGTCATGGATTAACATAAAAGTTGAAATTTTAAGAATTTGTCCTTAAATATGCTGAAAATCCTTTAGTTGTTATTGAAAATATTCATGAATTCACTTATTTTAAGGTCATGGGTTGACATAAAAGTTGAAATTTTAAGAATTTGTCCTTAAATATGCTGAAAATCCTTTAGTTGTTATTGAAAAATATTCATGAATTCACTTATTTTAAGGTCATGGGTTGACATAAAAGTTGAAATTTTAAGAATTTGTCCTTAAATATGCTGAAAATACTTTAGTTGTTATTGAAAATATTCGTGACCACAATTTTATAAGGTCATGGGTCAACTTGAAGATTAAAATCTTAAGAGTTTAATTACAAGTTGAAAATCCCTTGTTTGTTAAATTCTCTATAAAATTACTATTCCTATATACTTCGTAATACATATTATTATTGTTCTTTATAAACCAACATTTCCTGATATGAAGATATGAATTAATGGGTGACCCTTACCAACTATAGTCAATTCTTAGTGAGGCAGATTTAACCAGACTCGCAGGGGTGCCCTTTTAGCTCAGAAAAGTTTCCGGCTCGCTGATTGGTTGGACAACATAATTCTAACCAATCAGATAGCAGGAAACTTTTTCAGAGCTAAAAGGGCACCCCTGCGAGTCAGTGCGAATGCGCCTCATTAAAAAAAATTGAGTATAGCCATAGCCAGGCCTGCCAACCCTCCCACAACAGTAAAAGTTGACAGAATGTTTATGGTAATTATCGTACCCCAAATGTACCGATACTTTTGAACCTTTTGTACACTCATGTCATGACATATGAATCAGTCCCTCAGTCGACCAAGTCAAAGGCAACACTAAATTAAATTTGGTAAAGCAAGGACTTTATATTCCTTTGACTAAAATACTTAAGCTTTGATGAAGAATAATAGAATCTAATTATTGTTTTGAAAGCTTATTAACTGGATAGAAGAAATATTCTGACTTTATTGCACCTGAACAAGTGTTTAAAATCAACTTTGAAGCTTTCGTGAAGAATGTTAGACTCTAATTATTGTTTTGAAAGCTTACTAACTATATAGAAGAAATATTCTGACTTTATTGCACTTGAACAAGTGTTTAAAATCAACTTTGAATCTTTCATGAAGAATGTTAGAATCTAATTATTGTTTGAAAGCTTAGTAAATGGATAGAAGAAATATTCTGACTTTATTGCACTTGAACAAGTGTTTAAAAACAACTTTGAAGCTTTCATGAAGAATGTTAGAATCTAATTATTGTTTGAAAGCTTAGTAAATGGATAGAAGAAATATTCTGACTTTATTGCACTTGAACAAGTGTTTAAAAACAACTTTGAAGCTTTCATGAAGAATGTTAGAATCTAATTATTGTTTGAAAGCTTAGTAAATGGATAGAAGAAATATTCCGACTTTATTGCACTTGAACAAGTGTTTAAAATCAACTTTGAATCTTTCATGAAGAATGTTAGAATCTAATTATTGTTTGAAAGCTTAGTAAATGGATAGAAGAAATATTCTGACTTTATTGCACTTGAACAAGTGTTTAAAAACAACTTTGAAGCTTTGGTGAAGAATATTAGAATCTAATTATTGTTAGAAAGCTTATTAACTGGATAGAAGAAATATCTGACTTTATTGCACTTGAACAAGTGTTTAAAATCAACTTTGAAGCTTTCATGAAGAATATTAGAATCTAATTATTGTTAGAAAGCTTAGTAACTGGATAGAAGAAATATTCTGACTTTATTGCACCTGAACAAGTGTTTAAAATCAACTTTGAAGCTTTCATGCAGAATATTAGAATATAATTATTGTTTGAAAGCTTAGTAACTGTACAGAAGAAATATTCTGACTTGATTGCACCTGAACAAGTGCTTAAAAACAACTTCTAATCAACCTTATGTGACATAAACGACTGTAACTTGGCTTCTAGTTCTGTAATCAACACTCACATGAATAACCTTTCAGAACAAGCCCCATGGTGTATAATTTCAAATACTATTTCTAACTTGGCTCACTCATATAGATAAAACATCTGAGTGCTCTAGCTATTATGCAAACTCAGAGATGAGAAATTACAGACATTAAAAGAAAAGAGGAATGACATTAAAAGAAAAGAGGAATAGAAAATAGTACAAACAGGTGCATATCATAAGGTAATATGAGAATGAAGGAGTAGTGGGTTCTTAGCCAGATTTCTAATCTCTGAGGGGGTTTCTTAAATGATGTAATATAATCAAGACTTTTAGTTTGGCAGCTATATATATGGGTCTTTTTACTCCTGTTGATGGGAAGTGTGAAGGCTTTCGAAATTACCCATTGTTCAGGATTTACTATATTGGATGTTACAAAATGACAGGAGAATTCAGTAAATAGGTTTTTTTACTTTTTATATGGGGCATAGATAGGTTTTTATTTTTTTGAGATGGGAGTAAATAAGTTTATTTCTTTTTCAAATGGGAGTAAATGTTTATTTTTTTGAAAAGGGAGTAAATATGTTTAGTTTTTTAAAAGAGGAGTAAATAAGTTTATCTTTTTGAAAGGGGAGTGAATAACTTTAATTTTTTGAAAGGGGTGTAAATAAGTTTAATTTTTTGAAAGGGGAGTAAATAATTTTATTTTTTTAAAGGGGAGTAAATAAGTTTAATTTTTTGAAAGGGGAGTAAATAAGTTTAATTTTTTGAAAGGGGAGTAAATAACTTTAATTTTTTGAAAGGGGAGTAAATAATTTTATTTTTTTAAAGGGGAGTAAATAAGTTTAATTTTTTGAAAGGGGAGTAAATAATTTTATTTTTTTAAAGGGGAGTAAATAAGTTTAATTTTTTTAAAGGGGAGTAAATAATTTTATTTTTTTAAAGGGGAGTAAATAAGTTTAATTTTTTGAAAGGGGAGTAAATAATTTTATTTTTTTAAAGGGGAGTAAATAAGTTTAATTTTTTTAAAGGGGAGTAAATAATTTTATTTTTTTAAAGGGGAGTAAATAAGTTTAATTTTTTGAAAGGGGAGTAAATAATTTTATTTTTTTAAAGGGGAGTAAATAAGTTTAATTTTTTGAAAGGGGAGTAAATAATTTTATTTTTTTAAAGGGGAGTAAATAAGTTTAATTTTTTTAAAGGGGAGTAAATAATTTTATTTTTTTAAAGGGGAGTAAATAAGTTTAATTTTTTGAAAGGGGAGTAAATAACTTTAATTTTTTGAAAGGGGAGTAAATAACTTTAATTTTTTGAAAGGGGAGTAAATAACTTTAATTTTTTGAAAGGGGAGTAAATAACTTTAATTTTTGAAAGGGGAGTAAATAACTTTAATTTTTTGAAAGGAGAGTAAATAACTTTAATTTTTTGAAAGGGGAGTAAATAAGTTTATTTTTTTAAAAGGGAAGTAAATAAGTTTATTTTCTTTTAAAGGGGGAGTAAATAAGTTTATCTTTTAGAAAGGGGAGTAAATAAGTTTATTTTTTAAAAGGGGAGTAAATAAGATTATCTTTTTAAAAGGGGAGTAAATAAGATTAGTTTTCGAAAGGGAAGTTGATAGATTTTAAAAAAACTGTAGGATGAACAAACATGTTTTTTCTATTTTTTTGTAAGGGAATAAATAGTTTTTTTTATTTTTTGTAAGGGAATAAATAGTTTTTTTTTTGTAGAAGGGTTAAACATGTTTTTTTTTGTAAGGGAATAAATATGTTTTTTTTTTTTTGTAAAGGAATATGTTTTTTTTATATTTTGTAGAAGAATAAATAGGTTTTTTTATTTTTGTAGGAAGAATAAATGCGTTTTTTATTTTTTATAAAAGAGGAAGTTAATCACACTTCTTTCTTTACTGAGGGAACTTCTTTACATTCTAAGATAATAATCTAAATTCTAAAGTAAAAAAAGCGAACTTTATAGAACTTAAAGCCCTCAAGTTCAAGAATAAATGAAATTCAGTAATTTGTCCTCAAAACACAACAAATATTAATTCTATTGATCTTGTTATGTGCTTTATTATTACAACAATTCTTTTCTTTAGAAATCAATTAACAGCTTTTCAAATATCTAGTGAATACACAAAATGACAGAGATTGAAAATATATCTAGTCATTTAAGTTCGTGGTAATATATTGTATAGCAAATTATATAATAATAATAATAATAATAATAATAAAAATAATAATAATAACAATAATAATCTCCCCTAAATAATAGTGAGCAAGTGTCTGACTATATATATATATATATATATATATAAATGCATATATATATATTTCTTTCCGGTCATACTCAGCGGCATTGCCAGACGTATAACTACTCGGTCTCTCGCCGTCCCTCAGGTAGGGGAGAGAGGGGGCAGTCATACCCTTGTGAGAGGGGGTGCGTGTGTATGCATATCTATAAATGTTGAGCCGTCATTTATGATGGGTTGCGTACACTAGTAATAATAATAATAACAATTTACCCAGCAATACCTAGAAAACAGACGCGAGTGAAAATAGTATAGACCTCCACAGAGAGAATCAGAACAAACAAAACCCTCCTAATCAGGCAAAGAATCACAAGGAGAGCGAACACACGGCTTTGGAAGCCCCGAGGACATCTTAATTAGGCTTCAGGAGACGCGACACGTCGCCGTCGTCGTAGAAGATCCAAGGTGATCCCAGATATCATGTTATTTATTACGAGGTAATATCACAGGTAAGTTTTGAGGACACTTTTTGATGCCACTTAATTTACAGGTTACAATGGATCCTTGCCAGAGGCCTCACCTGAAGTCTCACCGGGTGGGTTTGTTCTAATTCGAGTTATGAAAACCTCGAGTTACGAAATAGGAGAGTTACGAAAGGTTCGAGTTATGAATGGTTCGATTTACTGTAGGTTAGAGTTACTAAAGTTCCAAGTTACTAAATGTTGAAATTATGAAATTTTTAGTTACTAAAGGTTAAAGTTACTAAAGGTTTGAGTAACTAAAACTTCAAGTTACTAAAAGTTCGAATTATTAAAGCTTCGAGTTACTTAAAGTTTGCGTTACTAAAGATTCGAGTTACTAAAGGTTCGAATTATTAAAAGTTTGAATTACTTAAAGTTTGCGTTACTAAAGATTCGAGTTACTAAAGTTTCGAATTACTATAGGTTCGAGTTACTATAGGTTCGAGTTACTAAAGGTTCAAGTTATTAAATATTTGAGTTACAAAAGGTTCATGTTTTACAGGTAGCAAAAGCTTCGACTCACAAAATCTTTGTGTCCCAAAAGCATTGACTTGCAAAATCGTCTTCATATTAAAGTGTAATCGCTCAATCATTGCAGCCCTGATGAAGAGTCACGGGAAAAGAAAACGACTCGAAACAGATTTTGGATGCCAAATAATATATAAAGAAATGAAAATGCAGTTTCCCGTTAACCTGAAAAAATCTGGAGATCACATTTTCCAGGAGATGCTGTCTTCGATTCTTGGACGCCTCTGAGATATTATCTACTAATCATAAATATATATATATATATATATATATATATATAGTTACGGCTAAGAGGCATAGGTTCGAATATTTGCCCAGCCAGAAGCTGTTATCATAAATGAATTTCCAGTGGATATACATTCCTAAAGGTAGAATTCGATATCAAATGCCATTGTGGTTGATATATATATATATATATATATATGTATATACACACACACACACACATATATATATATATATATATATGATAACACATCCCTATATATTTCCTAAGAAAAAGTGGGAACAATTAATATATAATGATAATCATAATCATTATAACTTTAAATCTCATCCCTCAAAAATTTATAATTATCTTTCCTAATAAGCTTCTAAAGAAATAAATATCAATAAGCAATGGCTGTAAAAACTCTCTCTCTCTCTCTCTCTCTCTCTCTCTCTCTCTCTCTCAACAAGCCGCTTTGTCGTCTACAGACAGAAACACGTTCTGCCATGCTGAGGATGAAAGGTAAACTCCTTTTAAATATATCACCATTTTAATTTTAATTAGCCATAAATATTAAGACTTTCTCGCTTCGTTTAGTATAATGCCTCAAAGATGTCTTTTGAGATTACAGTCATCATTATTATTCTAATAATAAAGAAAAAAAAATAGGTTACTATAAAACTAATATTAATTACTTGAGGGTTTGTTGACACAGGCGCGTTCGTTATCGAAAATTTACAGTCGTTTCTTCGCGACCTCACAAGTTTGTTG
>NW_027168554.1:0-5000 GCF_036898095.1 Palaemon carinicauda | reverse complement strand
AACACTTTGCAACCTTCATTCACTCTCTGACGTACATCTGCTTCCACTCCACCATTTGCTGCAACAACAGACCCCAAGTACTTAAACTGATCCACCTCCTCAAGTAACTCTCCATTCAACATGACATTCAACCTTACACCACCTTCCCTTCTCGTACATCTCATAACCTTACTCTTACCCACATTAACTCTCAACTTCCTTCTCTCACACACCCTTCCAAATTCTGTCACTAGTCGGTCAAGCTTCTCTTCTGTGTCTGCTACCAGTACAGTATCATCCGCAAACAACAACTGATTTATCTCCCATTCATGATCATTCTCGTCTACCAGTTTTAATCCTCGTCCAAGCACTCGAGCATTCACCTCTCTCACCACTCCATCAACATACAAGTTAAACAACCACGGCGACATCACACATCCCTGTCTCAGCCCCACTCTCACCGGAAACCAATCGCTCACCTTCATTTCCTATTCTAACACATGCTTTACTACCTTTGTAGAAACTTTTCACTGCTTGCAACAACCTTCCACCAACTCCATATAACCTCATCACATTCCACATTGCTTCCCTATCAACTCTATCATATGCTTTCTCCAGATCCATAAACGCAACATACACCTCCTTACCTTTTGCTAAATATTTCTCGCATATCTGCCTAACTGTAAAAATCTGATTCATACAACCCCTACCTCTTCTAAAACCCCCCCTGTACTTCCCAGATTGCATTCTCTGTTTTATCCTTAATCCTATTAATCAGTACTCTACCATACACTTTTCCAACTACACTCAACAAACTAATACCTCTTGAATTACAACACTCATGCACATCTCCCTTACCCTTATATAGTGGTACAATACATGCACAGACCCAATCTACTGGTACCATTGACAACACAAAACACACATTAAACAATCTCACCAACCATTCAATTACAGTCACACCCCCTTCCTTCAACATCTCAGCTTTCACACCATCCATACCAGATGCTTTTCCTACTCTCGTTTCATCTAGTGCTCTCCTCACTTCCTCTATTGTAATCTCTCTCTCATTCTCATCTCCCATCACTGGCACCTCAACACCTGGAACAGCAATTATCTCTGCCTCCCTATCATCCTCAACATTCAGCAAACTTTCAAAATATTCCGCCCACCTTTTCCTTGCCTCCTCTCCTTTTAACAACCTTCCATTTCCATCTTTCACTGTCTCTTCAATTCTTGTGCTGGCCTTTCTTACTCTCTTCACTTCTTTCCAAAACTTCTTCTTATTCTCTTCATATGACTGACCCAGTCCCTGACCCCACCTAAGATCAGCTGCCCTCTTTGCCTCACGTACCTTGCGCTTTACTTCCACCTTTTTTCTCTCTATATTTTTCATACTTCTCTATACTATTACTCTGCAGCCATTCTTCAAAAGCCCTCTTTTTCTCTTCCACTTTTACCTTCACTCCTTCATTCCACCATTCACTGCCCTTCCTCATGCTGCCTCCAACAACCTTCTTGCCACATACATCACTTGCAATCCCAACAAAATTTTCTTTTGCTAACTTCCACTCCTCCTCTAAATTACCAGTTTCTCTTACTCTCACCTCGTCATATGCCATTTTCAACCTTTCCTGATATTTACTTTTTTACCCCAGGTTTTATTAGCTCTTCAACCCTCACTAGCT
Source organism: Palaemon carinicauda (assembly GCF_036898095.1). Classification (NCBI taxonomy): domain Eukaryota; kingdom Metazoa; phylum Arthropoda; class Malacostraca; order Decapoda; family Palaemonidae; genus Palaemon; species Palaemon carinicauda. The sequence goes on along the minus strand of NW_027168554.1, from coordinate 3,333 downwards.
CCCTTTTACATCCACCTACTCTATTCCCCCACTCCTTTGCTACAACCAATTTTCCTTCCACCAAAAAATGATCAGACATACCGTTAGCCATACCCCTAAACACGTGCACGTCTTTCAATCTTCCAAACATTCTTCTAGTTATCAACACATAATCCATTAATGCCCTTTCTACTACTCTTCCATTTGCCACTCTTACCCATGTATACTTATTTTATCTTTCTTCTTAAAAAAGCTAGCACTTATTACCATCTCTTGTTCAACACACATATCTACCAGTCTCTCACCACTCTCATTTTCACCTGGTACGCCATACTTTCCAATGACACCTTCTACCTCTCCAGCACCCACTCTAGCATTTAAGTCACCCATAACAACTACATAATTCCTTCTACCCAGTCCTTCTACACACCTAGTTAATTCATTCAAAACTCATTCCGCTCTTCTTCACTTTTCTCACTACCTGGCCCATACGCACTGACAAACGCCCAACATTCCCTACCCAACCTAACCCTTACCCACATTAACCTAGATGATATCTCCTTCCATTCCACTACTTTACCTGTCATCCATTCACTCAGCAATAAAGCCACACCCTCTCTCGCTCTTCCCCTTTCAATCCCAGACACTCTACCAGACATTTCACCAAACATCACTTCACCCTTTCCTTTCATCTTTGTCTCACACAAGGCCAATACATCCATCCTTCTACTTCTAAACATACTTCCAATCTCACATCTTTTACTCTCTATCGTACTACATCCACGCACATTCAAACACCCCAAAACTAGAGTGCGGGGAGCAGTCACTCTCCCCCCAGCTCCATCTCTTTGTTGCTGTCTCACAGGATACTTTTACAGGAGAGGGGGTTCCCAGCCCCCTCGTCCCGTCCCTTTTAGTCGCCTCTTACGACACGCAGGGATAACGTTGGCGCTATTCTAATTGTTTTATGCCCCCGCGGCCACAGGGGGCATATATATTTTTATATATATATATATATACATATATATATACATATATATATATATATATATATATGTATATATATATATACATATATATATATATATATATACATATATATATACATATATATATACATATATATATATGTATATATATATATATATATATATAAATATATATATATATATATATATATATATATGCAGAAGAACCACAGGGAAAATGAAAATACGAAATATACGATTAAGTCCTGACTAGTTTCACAAAACCTAGTCAGGACTTAATCGTATATTTCGTATTTTCATTTTCCCTGTGGTTCTTCTGCATCTGAGCATCACGTTTTCCTGTGATTTTTACGCATATATATATATATATATATATATATGTATATATATATATTTATATATATATATACATATATATATATATATATATATAATTTCAAAATTACATTTGATAAACGAAGTTTTGGTTACATTACTGTAGAGAGATCATCTTCATTGTCAGGGGATATAATCCATTGAAGATTATAGAATTAGTTAAAAAAAATATTATAACAAAACTCAAGTTAGAAAAAGTTCAAATATAACAAAACAAAGTTATAAAATTGTCAAATATAAAAATCAAGATAGATAAATGTCGAATACAACAAGAATTGGGTTATAAAAAAGGTCGAATACAAAACTCAAAATAGATAAATGTCGAATATAAAAAAAAAATCGGGTTAGAAAAAATGTCGAATATAAAAAAAAAATCAGGTTAGAAAAAATCATGATTATAACAAAAATTAAGTTAGAAAAATGTTATATATAAAAGAATCAGGTTAGAAAGTGTAGACTATAAAAATCAGGTTAGAAAAATGTCAAATATAAAAATCAAGATAGATAAATGTCGAATATAAAAAAAAAAATCAGGTTAGAAAAATTCTAAATATAACAAATCTGAAGTTAGAATAATATAAAATATATAAAAAATAAGATTAGAAAAATGTCGAGTATAAAAAAATTCAAGTTAGAAAAATATTAAATATAAAAGAATCAGGTTAGAAAAATGTCGATTAAAACAAAAATCAGGTCAGAAAAATGTCGGATATAACAACAATCAAGTTAGTACAATATCGAATATAACAAAAATCAAGTTAAGAAAATGTCGAATACAATTTCTACAAAGAATATTATGTATACCAATTCCCTTTTATATATTAATTTCCATAAAAAAAAATATTTTTCCTTTGGAAAGGGTGGCGCACCAAAGAATAGAGCGTTTTTGGTTCCTCAGAGAGTCTTTATGGGGTGAAACTGCAAGGTCTACGCTCTTCTATTGACTCAGTAGATGCAGATACATATTTACAGCTGGATGAACTGGTGGGTTGTAGGTCAGGAGAGATCCACAAGCCTACCAAAGGTGAGGCAAGTGATGTACCACTTAGCCAGGTGCCTTGAGAGAGAGAGAGAGAGAGAGAGAGAGAGAGAGATGATCAGAAGTCCTGACATTGCAAGCTCCTGATTCCTACAGAGCAAAGTGAATGCATTGAACCTGTATGGAAAACAAACACACATACATACAGAGAGAGAGAGAGAGAGAGAGAGAGAGAGAGAGAGAGAGAGAGATGATCAGAAGTCCTGACATTGCAAGCTCTTGATTCCTACAGAGCAAAGTGAATGCATTGAACCTGTATGGAAAACAAACACACATACATACAGAGAGAGAGAGAGAGAGAGAGAGAGAGAGAGAGAGAGAGATGATCAGAAGTCCTGACATTGCAAGCTCTTGATTCCTACAGAGCAAAGTGAATGCATTGAACCTGTATGGAAAACAAACACACATACATACAGAGAGAGAGAGAGAGTGAGAGAGAGAGAGAGAGAGGTGATCAGAAGCCCTGACATTGCAAGCTCTTGATTCCTACAGAGGGAAGTGAATGCATTGAACTTGTATGCAAAACAAATACACATACATACAGAGAGAGAGAGAGAGAGAGAGAGAGAGAGAGAGAGAGAGAGAGAGAAAGAGAGAGATGATCAGAAGTCCTGACATTGCAAGCTCCTGATTCCTACAGAGCAAAGTGAATGCATTGAACCTGTATGGAAAACAAACACACATACATACAGAGAGAGAAGAGAGAGAGAGAGAGAGAGAGAGAGAGAGAAAGAGAGAGATGATCAGAAGTCCTGACATTGCAAGCTCCTGATTCCTACAGAGCAAAGTGAATGCATTGAACCTGTATGGAAAACAAACACACATACATACAGAGAGAGAGAGAGAGAGAGAGAGAGAGAGAGAGAGAGATGGTCAGAAGCCCTGACATTCTCTTTGCTCTGATTCCTACAGAGCAAAGTGAATGCATTGAACCTGTATGGAAAAACAAAC
>NW_027168552.1:45000-57500 GCF_036898095.1 Palaemon carinicauda | reverse complement strand
CAACCACCCAAACATCAAGAGAGAGAGAGGATAGGACGACATCACACAAAACCATATAAAGCTAAGTACAATTTTCTTATTCATTTCAGTATTGAGCAGTAAAGTGTAGTTACCACGAGTCGTTAGTCGATTATTACTGGGATGAGTGGTTTGCTAATCTTCTATTTTCCTTTCGTTAAAGGAAACTGTGTTCAACTCCGAATTCTCATCTAGAATTTTTTCTCTCTTTGTGCTAATTCCGTTTTCTTACAGAAATTCTCGGGAAATATCTTTGTGTTCCATTTTCTTTCAGAAATTCTCGGGAAATGTCTTGGGATTAGTAGCATTGTTTTGGGGAATTTTGTTATAATCTTTATCATTGAGTGCTTATGCGTTTACGCAGTGGACGTCTGTATTCATATAGATATTTTGATAGAATTGCAAGGGGTCGAAGAGATAGGAAAAGAAATATAGTAATCATGACGTCCCCTGTGAGACCCACCCCTTGACCTAGTGGCGTAGGACAGATTAATCCTCTCCCGATTGTGACGCTTGTAAATGCCAGGTCAGCAATCCTTCCTTTTCAGGGTCGGGTTAATGGGTTCTTGCCTCAAAATGTGGAGTCATGGATTTCATCCGTCGATGCCCATTTAAATGCCGAACAAATTGTAGACCCTTTTGTACAATTATAAGAAGCTAAAAGTTTTATAGATTTTTCCAAGGGGGATGCGAGTGCGTATTTAAGGGACCGGGCGTCAAAAATGACGAAATATTTTGAAAAAAGTCGATTCTTAGTGAATCAACCATCGAATACTTCGTCATCATGGCGATCCACACACGAAGTTTCATGACGATATATTGATTCTAACTATTTTTTTACAATATTCTGCTAAAATAAGTTATTATTTTGACAATCACACTCTCATTTCCCTATTATTTGGTTATACAGCGTATAATATTAATACATAAGGAATTATATACGTATACATATATTATGAATAAAGTAATGTTTAGCAACTCTTCCACTGCGTATTGGGAATGTGAGAGAAGACCAGCTAGCAACAGGCTAGTGCTTTGAAGGCTTTCGTAGCGTGCGGTTGTCTGCGTCGTCTGCTATTCTGACATTCCTCTTTTTGTCGTCTGTAGGTGTCATTGTTCATCGGCCAATTTTGTATAAATTATATAGATTGTTTATACAGAAAATCGTTTCTACAATGCCCAGGAAAAAAGACAACATCAAGAGAATGGCCGAAGCAGCTGAAAAAGCGAGAGAGGTGAAAAGAAGGAAACTCGATGAGCGACGAGCGTCAACCATTTCACCTCCACCACCAACAGCTGATTCTCCCCAGCCCTCTATGTCCGCCAACACACCTCCTCCCTCCACATCTCATGCTCCAACACAAACCCTCACCAGTTCAATGCGAAGAAAGATTGGTATTCAAAAAACAGAAAAAAAGTAGTAACAATTATTGAAACTGTATTCTTGAGGAGAAGTAATTTACTATGAGATTCAGGGCCTCTGTAACACGGTTTTTTGGACTTTGCTCCTTATCAAAGCATCGGGTGTAGCTGAAAGTTGCCATATGTATATTTTACAACCACACACAAATTTTGTCAGCATTATCAATAACCTAAACTCGATGGTTTTAATTTTTATAGAGTAAAAATGATCCAGCCGACGCCATGGCCAGTGATACCGAGCCAAGAGTCGAAAACATTCATTACGTAAGCAATGTAAACACCTTTGGACAAAATTTTGCCCCGCCCATCCACCAGACACCCATTCACCTTCTTCCATCTGCTCTGAAACCCATAACAGTCAAGAATGGCTAACAGGATTTGGAATTGCCCCCGTGGTTGCAAAACTGCATTTGTCTTACGACTTGCAACTTTATACAGTCATGAGAAAGCCCTTGCCCATATCTATTATAGCCTGAATAGGTAATTATTTAGTTTCTAGTTTAAATCCAATGTTTATGGTCTGATTTGTATTTAGCGTAACATGATTATAATACTTGTAAGGTCATTCAGGCTTTTGAACATTTCCATTAACTATTCACTATGCCACCAAGAGAGAGAGAGAGAGAGAGAGAGAGAGAGAGAGAGAGAGAGAGAGAGAGAGAGAGAGAGAGAGAGAGAGAGAGATTGTATGTAAACAGTCTTTATATAAATTTTTTTGTTAAAATAAGATTTTTGTGCTAAAATCTCCATCAGACCAACGGATCATCCGATATAATTTTTTTTCTTCTTCTTAGGCCATACGAACGTGCTGGCTATGTTTTGGGCATGACTGCATTTTGTAAATAAATCATGAATAGTTTTAGGAGTTTTATTTGTACATCTAATGGGAATCTATAGAAGTAAAGTGAACATAATTCATTTATCCTTTAAAATATTTACTACATGTAGCAAAACAAAATAGTAGTAAAGATGATAATGCAATGAAGGAATGATACCATACTTTATCTTTAGCTTCAACGTCGGCAATAACATACCCAGTTGCCATAATTTGTCAGCTTAATGAAATAACCTATAATCTAATGTTAAACTTAATTTCTGAGGAGGCCATGGCTTATTGCACAGTAAAAAAAACATGACAAAGACTTTATGAATGGCGGAACAATACATAGATGTGGGTGGGGTATCAGTGCTGGCGTAGTAATACTACTGTAGCAGTACTGCCGCAACAGTAGTATGCATGAATTAAACGTTTTGGCCAACTGCTGGGATCATTGAGGATCATTTAGCACTTCTTACAACTACTCGAGAAATAAGTTTTTATAGCCAGAATTTGAATTTTCTGATCCAACAATGCCCATGATAGCCTTCAGTGTTATCCTGATTCATAATGAGGCCAAAGTGGGTGGAGTCTCATGAAGTCATCATTCTGACGATAATTATTGGTGAAGGTTTAAAGCGAAAATACGGTACCGGCTATCTTTTTTTTTACAGTAAATAGGTAGGTAGATAGAAAATGAATAAAAATTGCTTGACATTGGATATAGCAGTTATCAAATCAAGCTGGTCTACTACGTTTTTGAAAATTACCAACTGTTCCATACACTGTCAATCTGATTGTGACCTATAAAGTAGACTGTAATTTCTTAGGAAACTTATTTTGGGAGTTAGACAAATAATCGAAGTGTTTTTGTATTTATTAACATATTTTGTTCGTTTGTTCATTATGACAATTCTCAGTGGAGAGGTTTCAGAGTTCATAAAGGTGTACTGCTTTGCTTTTATTTACACTTTTGTGTTATTGTTGGCAGAGGTATAGCCTTCGTTACGTATAACCAATCATCGATCAAGAAAGAGAGAAGAAATGCCGTCATAAGTTACGTAACGAGTGCGTTCGAAACCTTTTCTCTGAGTAAGTTGGCCCGTCTTCAAAAATCGTCACTTTTACTTAATGAAGTACCAAATTTATTCAACCTACGTAATGCAGAATATAGTCAAAATTTATGTGTAGATATAATGTGCATTCTGAATAAGCGTTATATTTATGAAATTCATAGAAAAAAAGTTATTGCGAAAAAACCGTGTTACAGGGGCCCTGAATCTCATAGTAGTTGATATTGCAGATAATGTAGCCTGTTCTGTGTGCTTTGAAAATAGTGTGAAGGCAGTTGTTGTGAAAAGATATTTGGACACTCAAATAAGAATGTTTTGTACTAAGTGTAAATTTACTATTTTTGATAATAATTCTGAAAACTACCAGTCTGTGAAAACTAAAGGTGTTCATATTATGACAACAATTCTTGTATATATTATGATGCATTTTGGTTTTGGTTATTAATTATTTAGGAGAGTTTGCAGTTATTTATTCTTGAGGGTTGTGAGTTGTAAAGTATATAAACGTTATGCAGATCTAGTGAACGAAATGGCAAAGTTGAAGGTGCAAGAAGCCCTAGAAAAAGGCAGAAAGGCAACAGTTGAATATTATAGAACTAATTATCCAGAGTGTGTGGGAGAGGATGGGGTTGTGAATATAGATGTATCTTATGATGGCTCTTGGCACAAGAGAGGCCATACTTCCAGGTATTTTTTTAGGGCCGTTATTGAGGGACATGTTGGCCGTGTTATTGATTATATAACACTTTGTTCTTATTGTGAATCTTGCACTAAGAACCAAAATCTTGTGAAGAATAAGAAATGGACACAGGAGAAGTTTAATCGTTGGTATGGCAAGCATGCCCCCGAGTGTGATATAAATTATAAAGGTACCTCAGGGAGTATGGAACCATCTGCTGCAGAAAAGTTATGGGCAAGGTCAAAAGGCATGGGTTTTCGATATGTTAGGTTCATCTCTGATGGTGATACGAAGACTTTTAAAACTATCAAAGACATGAATAATGGACAAGGCCCTTATGGTTCTGCACATGAAGTTGTGAAGGAAGAGTGTGTGAACCATGTATCGAAAAGGTTGTTTACTCAACTCACAAACTTATCTAAAACCTGGCATATGAAGACCGGGAAAAGCTTGGGTGGTCGAGGACGGCTGACAGGCTTCATAATGGAGATGCTGCAAAAGTATTTTGGTGACAATGTTCGAAAAGCTAGAGATACCACCGCAGCTTTCATGAGAAATTCCATTTTAGCTTCTTTTTATCATTGCTCTTCTACTGATGAAAATCCCCGTCAAGAACTTTGCCCAGCATCAAGCTCTTCCTTGTGCTTTTATCAAAGAGCACTCGCAGAAGGCAAAACTCCAAAATCTCATAATGACATGCGAGTGTGATTCCCTTTGAAGCAAGACGAATGGAAAGCTGTGGAAAAAGTCTACAAAAACTTGACAAGTGATGCCTTGTTAATGAGATGCCTGTGTGGGAAAACGCAAAACCCCAATGAGCATGTTCACAGCAGAGTTTGGCGTATGTGTCCCAAACACAAAAATGTAAAAATGAGACATGTAGAATTTGCGGCCGCCCAAGCTGTTTCTAACTACAACATCGGGCATGAAGAAAGTAATCTAAATATATTGCTTGGCCTTCCTTTTACTAAAAATTTGCTCTAGTGCTGGAAGACTCAAGACCAAAGGATGGATGAGCCAATAAAGAAAAAAACTAGAAGGAAGTTGAAGTTGGACAAGAGCTACTCTGCTGGAGCATACTAGGAGCTGTAGGATCTGTCAACTTTAATTGCCATTTTCTCAAAAGTAAGTTATTGTGCTTTAAACCACTACTACTTCGTTATTTTTCATCCGATTTTCACATTTGTTTTTTCATTGTATTCGTCTTTAAAAGTTCTATAACTGGCTCAGGACCAATCTTTGAAAATGTTTCTTTTTCTTTATTTAAAATTACATTATTTACGTAACAGGTTTTTATTACAAATTTAAACGCAAAAATAATAACTTTATCTCTCTAAAGTACAAATTTTGTCTTGAGGAGATTGTTGACACACTCTTTAGCTATTAAATGAGACTAGGTTTAGCTTCCTATCTCTGATAGTTTTAAAGTAGTAGCAGTTTTTTTGGATGCATACGAAAATGCCCTTTTCATTTTTTTTTTTATTGCAGATTTTACATTCAGCAGATAGGAGAAGATTCCAGGTATAGAGAGTGCCCTAAAATAAAATTTTCAATTAGTTACCATGATTTTTTGTAACCCATATCAATTTTTGCCACCCATTCCAGAGGTGTTTCATTTCAAAAAGCAGTTACCTGGGATGATTTCAAAGTTAAGTTACGCGCGGTCTATGGGGGTGAAGAAGCCTTAGATGTAGTATTAACGTTAAGAAATACACTTAATCAAACCAATATGACTCGGCTCAATGTTATTGAGAGAGCAGCTCTCATAGCTGATAGGCTTAATGAATATGAAGATATTTTAGGTAATTCCACTTGGGTTACTAGAGATAAAATCTCCGTGGATTTAACGTGCAGGACACTTATGTTGCCTGAAGCTTTAGTGCGGTGTTTTGATAAAAAGTTAACGACTGCAAGTACGGAATTGGATGTATATAAACAGATAAAGAAACACATGCCTAAGTGTCCTGACCTTGATCCCGTGTTAACTCAAGTTTTTGCAAAAAATTAAACAAAGCCACAACAAGTAAATGTAGTTAATAATAGTCAAGTTGCAGGAATGACGTGTTATAATTGCAAATGTCAAGGTCACTTGATAGCGGACTGCAGAACGAAATTCTGTTCGATACATAATAGTTCGACTCATTCATATAGTCAGTGCTACTCGCGTAAGACACAACAGAATCCAAGAAATACACAGTTAATTCCACAGTCAGTTCAATATGGAAATAAAAAGAAAAATCCTCATTTTAATGATAAGAAGAAACAGCCAAATGTCAATGTAGTTGAGAATCCAAAACAACCAAACACTTCTTCGAATAACGCTGAGCCTAGGTCGTCAAACCAAACCTCGCAAGGTCAGACTAGTTTTCAGAATGTGCAGCGCAAAGCAAATACCACATAATTAACTCCAGTGGGGAAGAGAGTGATGTTGGGTCAAGGTCATTCATGTCAACATCAGTAGTATTAAATAATCAATTTAATGTTTTATCAGATCATTGTGAGGCAATAGATTTTCCTATGCAACACACGGCCGAATTAAGTAAATCAGTGCATGCTCCCGTAGATTTGCAACGAATTTATACAATAATAAGCCAAAATGAGTTACGACCAAAACTATATGCTGTAAATTTAGAACACAAATCCTTTACGTTATTTTTTGACTCTGGTAGTCCACGTAATATCATGGATTTGAGGACACATCATTTGTTGTTATCGAACTTTCCGATAGAAAAATCCGGAGTGAGATTCTCGGGATTAGGAAATAATGAATTAAATGTAATAGGCATAACTCATGTTCAGTTCAAGGTCGGTAAGCGCACGTTTGCCGATACATTTGTTGTTGTACAAAACATTGATATGTATCCAGCTGTAATTATAGGATACCCATCTATGGGAAATCAAAATATTATCTTAGCCCCTGCCAAGCACGGAGTGTATATCAAAGGAAAATTCTATAAGTCTTCTAATACCTTAAAATCAGTTTTGGATAAAAAGGAGACGACAAATGTAACCGTAACATACGTTGAAGAACCAATAACTTGTCTCACTAATAAAGAAATAATATACGCGACCCAGCAGAATTCTCATTCACCCGTAATATCATCTTGCACGCAATCTATCGAGCCAAACGTACCTTCGAATTTAACAGTGCAAATAAAGAAAACATTACCGGGATCTGAAATATTAATCCTTTCCGACACTTTGAAAACTAACGGATTGTCTGTCACACAAGCTATTTATACAGTAGGATCACATCAACAATGTAATATTGAAGTTTGTAATCATTTAAATAACACTTTAGTAATTCACAAAAATCAACATATCTTGGATGTAAAAGTTTATAAACATCGTATTCTTACCGTTGCTGAAATCAATCACGCTCAATCAGTTGCGGATGAATCCCTTTTGCAATATATTAGAAATAAAATCAATAAAGAAATTCAAGACGAAGAAATTCAGCAGAATATTTTTGGACTTTTAACTAAATATCATGATGTTTTTTCCACTATGGATGGATCCTCAGGAAAAACAGATGTGATCGAGCATCAAATAAGGTTAAAGGACAAGCAGAAAATTATCTATGTACCCTCGTACAGACTCCCTATGAAATTCCAGAATGAAATAAATGATGAAGTAGGTAAAATGCTTGAAGAAGGAGTCATTAGGAAATCAAACAGCCCTTATAATTTTCCATTAATAGTTGTACCGAAAAAAAGATCGAACATTGGGTTTCTGCGTAGACTTCCGTCGTCTAAACGAGGAGACGATCCCTGATCGATTCCCAGTGCCATGTACTGACGATATTTTGTCTTTGTTAGGTCAGAATAAATATTTTACCAGTTTGGACTTACTTAAAGGCTTTCACCAGATATCATTAGAAGAAGATAGTATCCCATATACAGCCTTCAGCACAGCCAGGGGACATTATGAACTTTTATGGATGCCTTTTGGTTTACGTTGTGCTCCCATAACATTTACAAGAATGATTAACATAGTGTTTGGAGACTTGCTAGGATATATATTGCATGCCTATATGGACGACCTTGTAATCTTTTCCAACACCTTAGAAGAACATCTACGTAAATTAGAACTAGAACTACAGAGACTAAGACAACATAACTTAAAGGTAAAGATTAATAAGTGTGAATTTTTCGAAACAGAATTAATATATTTTTTGTTTCATGGTGTCAAGCCAAGGTCTCAAAGTAGTCCATGATAAGGTGTCGGCTATCCGTAATTTTCCCATACCTACTAATGTCTAGGGAATACAGCTATTTCTGGGTTGTAGTGGATATTATAGGCGTTTTATACGCAACTATTTAATAATAGCCGCTTCTTTAACTGATGTTACGAAGAAGGGCGTAGATTTCATATGGCATGAGCAGCATCAACAGGCGTTCAATACCTTGAAAGATGAACTGTGTGGTTCTCCTATCTTAAAATTTCCTGACTTCGGTAAGGAATTCTTCATTGCAACAGATGCCTCAGACTTAGGAGTAGGAGGGGTATTGCTTCAGCAATATGATAAACAGTTTTTCCCGATAGCTTTTTATTTTCGAAAACTGAAAACTTCCGAAAGTAAGTATGCAGTAATAGACAAGTAAAGGCTATCTATTGTTAATTCACTAATGCATTTTAAGTTCATAATATACGGTTATCCCGGTAAGGTTCTTACTAATCATAAACCACTAACCGAGTTCTTTAAAGGCTTCAACCACAGCCCCAAATGAACTCGGTGGCATTTGATCATTCAAGACTTTGGCGCGAGAATCGGGTATTTACTTGGGAAAGCAAATATCATTGCGGATGCATTATCACGCAACCCTATGTCATCTTGTATGGAGCCTTTAGCTGAATTAATAGATATATCAACATCCATGCCTATTGTTGAAACGATATCTGAATAAGAAGATTTAGGCTGGAGCGCTGAATTATTACAGACTGAGTTAAGAAAAGATCAGAAATTAGAAACAATTATAAATGCTTTGAAAGGCAATCATAAGGAAAAGGCATATATAAAGTATGAGCAGCAGAATTATATAATCAAAGATAATATTCTGTGTAGGACCGTGACAAGTAAAACCTGCAATACACCACAGGTAACTAACGACTAGGTAGTGGTACCAATCTCACTTATTTCCACTGTCCTGAATTGATTGCGTGCAAATCCATTACATGGAAACCCGGGGTTCTCATTAATGTGACAGAAAGACAAATCATTGTTTTATTGACATAAGATGCTTACAGATATAAAAAAAAAACACATAGCTAATTGTCGCACATGTCAGGAAAACAAAGGGCATACGAAAACACCTGTCAGCCTAGGGGCTTATCCCGTGCCCAATCCACCCTTTGAAAGAATACATTTAGATTTGTTAACAGGATTTTACGAGTCAGACAGAGGAAATAAGCACCTCTTAGTAATTGTAGATGCTTTAACTCGATATACAGAACTGATAGCGCTTAAAACTAAAACTGCGCTTGAATGCGCTAGGAAGTTTTACGAGTGTTACATTTGTAAACATGGAATTCTACACATGATAATCTCAGACTCGGGTGGAGAATTTAATGATCACTTTCTTACCTCATTGTGTGAATTCCTTAGCATAAAGAAAATAAATACCATGATATATCACCCAGAATCGAATGGGCTAGTAGAAAGAGCAAATAGGAAGGTTTTAAATATATTAAGAGTAACACTAGGGGGATCAGACCCCAACTAGGATATTGCAATACCTGCGGTACTGAGTACTCTGAATCATTGATATCATATATCAATTAAAATGTCACCGCAAGAAGCATTGTATAGTACCCCAGTTAGAACGCCTTTCCATGTATTAACGCCTACAACTAGTCTATCAAATCCTTTAAAAGAATGTATAAATGCAAGCAAAAGTCGTTTTGATATCCTTCGAAAGTATTTAGAAGAATCACAAATTATAATGAAAAGGAATCATGATAAAATAGCGAAGTAGTTGGCTTCTCTATTTTATCATGATTCCTTTTCATTATAATTTGTGATTCTTCTAAATTTTTTCGAAGGATATCAAAACGACTTTTGCTTGCATTTATACATTCTTTTAAAGGATTTGATAGACTAGTTGTAGGCGTTAATACATGGAAAGGCGTTCTAACTGGGGTACCATACAATGCTTCTTGCGGTGACATTTTAATTGATATACGATATATACCGTGGGTGATAATGTATCCATACAGGAAAATGTACGTAAAGACTCAATTATAAACTATCACCTAAGTTTGAAGGCCGGTTTAACATTTTGGAAACATTAACGGCCAATAGGTTTAGAGTTCAAAATGTATCCCAACCCACAGATGAGAAAATCGTACCATTGGCTCACATAAGAAATTTAAAGAAAAAAAAGAGAGGAAAAGAAGTGAGGGAAAGATTTTTATTTTGTATGTTAAAAGTTTTCTTCTTAATACAGGAGTAGTTACATATATTTTTCTTGTTACAGGTTTCCAAGATGAGTTTTTTGTTGTTGGGAGTGATATTGTTCGCTCAGACATTTTTCTCGTGTTGGATGAGCTCTAAAACTTAAAGTATAGATTTTAAATATGGCACTATAGTTGAAAGATAAGAAGACATTTTTATTACATCAAGTAACGTAGTTGTAGAAGTGCATATGCAAGCAATTTTTCTTCCAGAGAATGACTTCACTAGCTTAAAAAGCGCCATTTCAAGGTTTGCTGTCTCATTAGATGAGTTGCGTAGGAGACATTTTCATTTGCCTACAGAGAGTTCGCTTGGATTGACACTAAAAGTTGCAGAGATGCTATCTGATGACTTGCAAAATAAGACTTACGAGACAGAATCTTTGGCTCGTGATCTTTTGATGTGGACTCTAGGACACGAAAATAAAGAGAGACGTAACCTGTTTATTTTTGCTGCACTAAACATCTTTGGGTCTATTGCAAGTTTAGGTTTAGGGATTTCCAATCGTCTTAATATTAGTATTCAAAATAAGAAAATTGAGTTCTTGACTTATGAAGAAGAATTTATTATGTCAGAACTAAGGAATCAGTTAGCTTCAATCAATCAAATTATGGATTTAGTAAATGAACATTCAAGTAATATCTGTCAGATTATGAAAGTACAGGATTTGTTGGCAACGTTAACGTATTATGATTCAAAAATAGATCACATACATAACAGAATTGCACATTTCATTGAGAAATCAAAAGATTATGTAGAAGCTATCCCGTTACCAACTAAAGGTGTACTGTCACCCCAGTTTGTTCTGGAGAACGGAAGGGAGAAACTAGGCTATGTTCCTCTTTAGACGCACCTAGGTTAGAATTGTATTACAGCCTAATTACAGTAAGCGTTGAAAATAACAAGATTATGATTACAATTCCCTTTGATTCTTCTGATGCCTGGCAATCTTACAGGATATCACCATTTCCGACTTTCATGACGAATCACTCAAATCCAGTAATATCCAGTTTGACAGGACACGTATTGATTTCCCCAGACAAGGAAACATATACGGTCATTAAAGACTTAAATCAATTAACTCACTGTTCAGATGCAATGGATAGAAAAATATGTACAGCTGTCTCATTTGAATTCCATAAAAACTTAATGGATTAATGCTAGTTAGGTATAGTGCTAGACGGTGCTCTCTCCCATACAAGTGAAAATTGTCTGGATAAGCTTTATCCCTTTGACAATAATGAGTTCAATTGCAGACTGAACAACGGCTCGTGGATACGATATGACAAGGACAGCTTCAATGTATCATACTCGGACGGATCCACGTCGTTTTCCCAAATCTTCGTTGCAGCAGATGGTTGTATCGGGACATCCCCTAATTCCATGGTGAAAGGGATAAAAAACATCATCAGAGAACGAGCCTACTTTGCGAACTTCACGTGGTCGACTACTATGCCATCATTACCTCTCCCATACAACAAAACGGGAGCCAAGCGGTTGATGAAATTGACCGAGATGGACCACCCGTCACCGACTTAAAAGAATTTCTTCCCCCCTACTACTAGCAGGAACAGTTGTGACGGTGATGATATTTATCGCCATTAACATCCTTGTTTGGCGTAGGTTAAGGAACAGTTTGCAGCTCAAACAGAGCGTTTTGCCATTTCCAGACAAAACTCCTTATTTAATTCAATTTAAAGCCGTTTGAAAGTGGCCCCTTCATTCGCTAAAAGGAGTAAAATTGTCTTGGAATACCGTTGTGTACGAAAAGCAGTTAGTACGCTAGTAATATGTAGTTGAAGAGACTAAAGAACATTTGCATTTTTAAAAATACCCCCCAAAAAATTTAAAAAATTAAACATTTTTTTTTCACAGCATCTAATGAAATATATAAGCCGGACTGTTAAAAGGAAAGAGAAAAAAAACCCAGAATCTATGGGCATCTAATAATATATATATATATATATATATATATATATATATATATATATATATATATATATATATATATATATATATATATATATATATATATAT
>NW_027168552.1:35000-37500 GCF_036898095.1 Palaemon carinicauda | reverse complement strand
TGCTGGCGGGATTCTCTGGTTAGGTTGACCTGTAACCTGACAATGGTGACAGGAAGCTACATAGCTCTTAATATCTTTACCAAGGCTTGGCCAATAATAGTCTTCACTTACTCTTTTGTATGTCTTGTTGACCCCTAAGTGGGATTCTGCAGAATGAGCGAGGTCTAACAAGGAAAGTCTTAGAGGTTGATGAATAACTATTTGGTGGCAATCCCTCCAAGTATGGTTAGAATTAATCTGTGGTGACCAGAAATGCCTGCAGAGAATACCTTTATTCACATAGAAATATGGCAATTTAGGATTTTCATCTGGAATTCTCACCTTTTTCCAAAGTTCACTAAGGCTGGGGTCCTCTTTCTGTAGCTCGGTAAATTCTTTCTTACCTACGTTCACTAAGTCTAAGGCCTCCATAGTTCTTCTAGTAGTTTTACTCTCACTTTTCAAAGGTCCTGCCCTGGAAGTATTCCTAGTCACAACCTGAGTTATAGCTGGTGGAGATTCAATGGACTTACTTTCTTCTTGGATTACGAATTCAGGATATGAAATAATAAAATTAGTTTTCACCTGTGACCCTGCTAGATCATTACCCAAGATCAGCTTCACTGGAGAACACGGCAAGGCTTTCTTTATCACAGCTAATTTACTTTAGCCTTCCCTGTAAAGTAAGTACTAACAATTTCCACTTCAGCAAGAGGCAGAGTCCTGGAAGAGGTTAAATCTGAAATGGTTACAAACTCCCTAGTGTAAGTTAGATTCTTCGAACCTAATTCTACCAATATAGACTGAGAGGAACCAGAGTCTCTGAGGCACTTCAGTGAAGTACCATTTACAGTAACATCACAAATAAATCCTTCAAACGGCTGCAACCCTTCCATCGGAGTAGTCACATGGCATGTGCTCCTTGACTGGGCATTTTTACCTTTTGCTTTTGAAGTTTTGAACTGGGGAAGTGGACAATTTTCAATAGTGTGGCCCTCTTTCTTGCAGTAAGTACAGGATACCTGGGGAGATTTGGAAAAGGAAGGAGATGATTTGTTAGTTTGACCCTTTTGTGATTTATGGATTAAGTGGTAATCATCGGCGAGACTAGCTGCCTTCTTTACCAGGTTGAGATATGAGTAGGAACTTTCCTCAAAAATTCTTCTAGAAGAATCAAATTCTTAAATGATTCGAAGT
Source organism: Palaemon carinicauda (assembly GCF_036898095.1). Classification (NCBI taxonomy): domain Eukaryota; kingdom Metazoa; phylum Arthropoda; class Malacostraca; order Decapoda; family Palaemonidae; genus Palaemon; species Palaemon carinicauda. The sequence goes on along the minus strand of NW_027168552.1, from coordinate 36,324 downwards.
TATCGACACCTGCTCTTTCTAACCACTTATTCAACTGCCTATTTTTGACACTACAAAATTCTACAAAAGTTTGATTGAAAGTTTTAACAGAATTTCTAAAAATCTGTCTATACACTTCTATGGTAATCGAGTACGCATCCAAGATAGTTTTCTTTAACACTGTATAGTCATTCTCACTTACCAGTTGTGAAGCAACAAATGCAGCTTTACCCTTCGCTTTGTTCCTGATGACCAGAATTCTACAGGCCATTTTAAGGTTTCTGCTATTTGTTCAAAGTTCTGGAAGAAAACATCGGGATCTCTCTCATCGAAATCAGGTACAAGCTTACTTGCTTTAAAAATTTCAAACGTAGCAGGAAGTGTGGCTTCCTTTCTGTTACTTAAAGAAAGCTCCTGGAGTTTTTTTTCTGGTGTCTTATCTCCGCTTCTTGTTCCTTCTCTCTTGCTTCTGCTCTCTTCTCTTCTAGGTAGAGCTCCCGTTCGGTCATATACTTGTTTTCCTTCTCTCTTGCTTCTTGTTCCTTCTCTCTTGCTTCTCGTTCCTTCTCTCTCGCTTCTGCTCTCTTCTCTTCTAGATAGAGCTCCCGTTCGGTCGTTTCCTTCTTTACCTTCTCTAACTGCAATTGAAGCCTTATTTTCTCTACTTCTGTGTCTACTGGAACAGGCGGAAGTACTGCTTCTGCAATTTTGAGTGCTTGTGCTTCTTCATCATCTGCAATAATCTCTTGGTTGATTAAATAATCTAAAATATCACTCAGTAATCTAGCCTTCACATAAGCAGGATCAACCACAATGTTACATTTTGCTGCAAGGTCACGCAGATCCTGTTTAGCAGCATACCTGAGCGTAGATAATTCCTCTTTGGGGTTTCCAACAAAGCTCTCTAGATTAAAAGGCATTTTTGAACAAGTTTTAATTACTCACAACTCAACACTTATGTAAATACAACAAGTCCTACCTACCTAACAATGAATGGCTGACTAAACGAGAACACATTAACTCTGTTAATCATTCTAAACAGTATTCATATTTATAAAATAAAGTTATCAGTAGCTACGCGTACATTGCTCCTAACGTAAACAAATGTAACAAGTTACATTTACTACCGAGAACCTATAATGATAAATTTAGGTAACTGCAGCCCAACGCTATTACTGTACTTATAATAGAACGCTAACAAACAGCGAGAGGAATATTTAAATACGAATAACAACAACTGCTAGTTACAGAATGGTAATTACCTACAAATTTACGCAGCAACCTGGCTAAACCACATGTCTAATCTTGCGGAGTTAAACTAGCGCAATTCAGTAATTACAGAAAG
>NW_027168552.1:27500-30000 GCF_036898095.1 Palaemon carinicauda | reverse complement strand
AAGTTTGCTTGAAGGTATATGGGTGTTACAGACGAATACATACACAAGCAAAGCCACTCCAATATCTTCTAAAAAAATAATCGACATTTTACACGTAGTTTTAATAGTGCCACGACACATTGCTGCTTCGAGGAAGGACGCTGGTGAATGGTACATCACAGGAACATATGCTACCCTGCGTCTAAGCTTACCCCATACAAAAAAATAATGCGGAAAATCACGTTGATAGAAGTGGTAGCTGATTATTATTATTATTATTATTATTATTATTATTATTATTATTATTATTATTATTATTATTGCAAAGCTAAGCTACAGAACAAGTTGGAAAAGCATGATGCTATAAGCAAAATGGCTCCAACAGGGAAAAATATAATAATTATTATTTGAAAGTTTACCAACTTAACCTCAAACTTATCTCTAAATGAACTTACATCATTAAATGATTAAATTAATTGTGTATGCATTATTGCCTCTCTGTATCTAGGAAAGTAATACAAGTTGAAAGCTTCTGTCAACCTATGACTGGGAATCCATTAACAAAATATGATAGCGGAAAATATAACAAAGGGGGTTTCAGGAAATCTCTCTCTCTCTCTCTCTCTCTCTCTCTCTCTCTCTCTCTCTCTCTCTCTCTCTTCGACGGTATCACTGATTGGTGGGTTTTCTTGTTTATATTTTTCAGCGTTTGAGATAATTGCCATTACCTACCAGAATTCATTTTTCATAATTCTCAGAATTATATTTTTTCAGTTTTATGTTAAAATAACAAGATTCTTCGTGTTGCTAATGATCATATAGATATTTAATATAAAAAAGAGTATATTGAACTCCATGATATATTAGTATGAAATGTATTTATCTGCATTCTTTTTTTTCTAGGAGTTGCCAGTTAATCATTTGACAACTTCAAGTACATAAATTCTTTGAGAAAAAGATATCTTAATAATTAATTCTCTATTTGGTGTGGAGGGATTGTCTATCACTAGATATATCATGAATTATATGAAAATAAATTTCATTAGACAGTATACACACATACATACACACACGCACACACACACACACATATATATATCTATATATATATATATATATATATATATATATATATATATATATATATATACATACATATATATATATATATATATATATATATATATATATATATATATATATATATATATATATACATAAGTATATACATATATACATACATACATACATATATATATATATATATATATATATATATATATATATATATATATATATAAATATATATATATATATATATATATATATATATATATATATATATATATATATATATATATTACATATATATATATTATTGTTATTATTAGGGAGGCTACATGATTCAAGAACTTTTTGACCCCAACTAGACAGTAAAACGATTAAAAAACCATCCAATTTTAATGTTACTCAATATTTGTTAAGATGGTAATAATAATAATAATAATAATAATAATAATAATAATAATAATAATAATAATAATAATAATAATAATAATAATAATAATAATAATAATAATAACAGAGGTCCCATATTCCTGGAAGAAATTTCCAGTTGATGCCTAAGTGTTGTGATTCTTAGTATGAGGATTGGAAATGGAAGAATACGGATGACTTGAAGTCCCAAAAAGGGCCATAATTTTAATTTTGGTATCGGGACTTTAGTGCATTGGGTAATTAGAAAAAACAACATATTATATGCAATATTCCTCTATCCTTTATACAATTGAAGATAAATTACCCTGGTGCTGGGACCTTGGAGGCCCTTAAATGTCCATGTGTTTTAAGGTTCTTAATTTTCCGTCCATATGAATTACCCAGCACTTTTAATTATTACTGAATTATCAGTCCCTATTTACTCACTTGATTTATCAAATTCAAAGCATGTTGAGGAATTTTTCTAGTAACAGACTGTTTTTACTATTTCTATATTTCTCTAATTATTTATCCATATATTTTAAATATACTACAAATTATTTATTCAACTCATTGCACTGCCATTCATTATCATTACACCTCTACTCCATGAAATGGAGTTAGGTGAACAATTTCTTCCTATTATATAACGCTGGCTCCGATAAACTCTCTTACAGTCTCTTAAGACTTACATTTAACATCGTAAATATTTCTGTTCCATCTTTTCTCTAATAACAGTCTCCAACTCAATAAATTTATTTCGTCCTTTGGCTCCCACTTGGGAAAGATTTCTGCTTTCGGTAGCCTTCAAATCTTAGTTCATCTTATTCATTTGAATATTTAATGGTAATTTGCAATGAAAAGAACAGCAATATCTCCAGAAATATCATTCAAACATTAGAAGAACTTTAAAAGTCTGGTAAATTACCTCATTTCATTTCTTACATTTTCGAAATGAATATTTTACTTTAAATTTTAGGTAGCATTTGAATCTTATTATTGAATATAATTTTTATGAAAATAGAATCACGGAATTTTCCGAAAC
>NW_027168552.1:15000-20000 GCF_036898095.1 Palaemon carinicauda | reverse complement strand
CTGCTGCAACGAAGATGTGGGCAAAGGACGTGGATCCGTCAGGGCATGATATATTGAAGCCGTCCTTGTCGTATCGTATCCACGAGCCATTGTTCAGTCTGCAATTGAACTCATTATTGTCAAAGGGATAAAGCTTATCCAGACAATTTTCACTTGTATGGGAGAGAGCACCGTCTAGCACTATACCTAACTCGCATGAATCCATTAAGTTTTTATGGAATTCAAATGAGTCAGCTGTACGTATTTTTCTATCCATTGCGTCTGAACAGTGAATTAATTGATTCAAGTCTTTAATGACCGTATATGTTTCCTTGACTGGGGAAATCAATATGTGTCCTGTCAAACTGGATATTACTGGATTTGAGTGATTCGTCATGAAAGTCGGAAATGGTGATATCCTGTAAGATTGCCAGGCATCAGAATAATCAAAGGGAATTGTAATCCTAATCTTGTTATTATCAACGCTTACTGTAATTAGGCTGTAATAAAATTCTAACCTACGTTCGCCTAACAAAGGAACATAGCCTAGTTTATCCCTTCAGTTCACCAGAATTAACTTAAAGTAACTTATAGGCAACAAATGGGGCGACAGTACAACTTTAGTTGCTAACGTGATAGCTTCTACATAATCCTTAGATTTCTCAATGAAATGTACAATTCTGTTATGTATGTGATCTATCTTTGAATCATAATACGTTAACGTTGCCAACAAATCCTGTACTTCCATAATCTGAATGATATTATTTGAATGTTCATTTACTAAATCCATAATTTTATTGATTGAAGCTAACTGATTCCTTAGTTCTGACATAATCAATTCATCTTCATGAGTCAAGAACTCAATTTTCTTATTTTGATTACTAATTTTAAGACGATTGGAAATTCCTAAACCTAAACTTGCAATAGACCCAAAGATGTTTAATGTAGCATAAATAAACGGATTTCGCCTTTCTTTATGTTCGTGTCCTACAGTCCATATCAAAAGGTCATAAGCCAAAGATCCTGTCTCGTAAGTCTTATTTTTCAAGTCATCAGATAGCATCTCTGCAACTTTTAATGTTAATCCAAGCAAACTCTCTGTAGTCAAATGAAAATGTCTTCTATGAAACTCATCCAATGAGGCAGAAAACCTTGAAATGGCGGTTCTTAAGCTAGTGACATCATTCTCTTGAAGAAAAATTGCTTGCATATTCACTTCTACAACTACATTGCTTGATGTAATAAAAGCGTCTTCTTGTCTTTCAACTATAGTGCAATATTTAAAATTTATACTTTTAGTTTTAGAGCTCATCCAACACAAGAAAAATGTCTGAGCGAACAATATCACTCCCAACAACAAAAAATTCATCTTGGAAACCTGTAACGAGAAAAATATATGTAATTACTCCTGTATTAAAAAGAAAACTTTTAATCACATAAAATAATAAAATTTTCCCTCAATTCTTTCCCTCTCTTTTCTTTTTAATTTCTTATGTGAGCCAATGGTACTATTCTCTCATCCGTGGGTTGGGATACCATTTGAACTCTAAACCTATTGGCCGTTAATGTTTCCAAAATGTTAAATGGGCCTTCAAAGTTAGGTGTTAGTTTATAATTGAGTCCTTTGCGTATAGTGATTTGAATATAAACGTTATCACCCACGGTATATGTTTTAGTTGGTTTCGCTGTTTTATCATGATTCCTTTTCATAATGATTTGTGATTCTTCTAAATTCTTTCGAAGGATATCATATCGACTTATACTTGCATTTATACATTCTTTTAAAGGATTTGATAGATTAGTTGTAGGCGTTAATACATGGAAAGACGTTCTAACTGGGGTACCTTACAATGCTTCATGCGGTGACATTTTAATTGATATATGATATGAATGATTCAGAGTACTCAGTGCCGCCGGTATTGCAATATCCCAGTTGGGGTCTGATCCCCCTATTGTTACTCTTAATATATTTAATATCTTCCTATTTGCTCTTTCCACCAGCCCATTCGACTCTGGGTGATATAACATGGTATTTATTTTCTTTATGTTGAGGAATTCACACAATGAGGTAAGAAAGTGATTATTAAATTCACCACCCGAGTCTGGAATTATCATGTGTGGAATTCCATTTTTACAAATGTAACACTGGTAAGACTTTCCTAGCGCATTCAATCGCAGTTTTAGTTTTAAGCGCTATTACTTCAGTATATCGAGTTAAAGCATCTATAATTACTTAGAGTTGCTTATTTCCTCTGACTAGTAAAATCCTGTTAACAAATCTAAATGTATTCTTTCAAAGGGTTGATTGGGCACAGGATAAGCTCCTAGGCTGACAGGTGTTTTCGTATGCCCTTTGTTTTCTTGACTTGTGCGACAGTTAGCTATGTGTCTTTTTATATCTGTAAGCATCGTATGCCAATAAAACAATAATTTGGCTCTTTGTGACATTAATGAGAACCCCGGGTGTCCATGTAATGGATTTGAATGCAACCAATTCAGGACAGTGGAAATAAGTGAGATTGGTACTACTACCTGGTCGTTAGTTACATGTGGTGTATTGCGGGTTTTCCTTGTCACAGTCGTACACAGAATATTATCTTTGATTATATAATTCTGCTGCTTATACTTTATATATTCCTTTTCCTTATGATTGCCTTTCAAAGCATTTATAATTGTTTCTATTTTCTGATCTTTTCTTTGCTCAGTCTGTAATAATTCAGCGCTCCAGCCTAGATCTTCTTGTTCAGATATCGTTTTAACAATACGCATGGATGTTGATATATCTATTAATTCAGCTAAAGCTCCGTACAAGATGACACGGGGTTGTGTGATAATGCATTCGCAATGATATTTGCTTTCCCAGGTAAATACCCAATTCTTGCGCCAAAATCTTGAATGATCAAATGCCACCGAGTTCGTTTAGGGCTGTGGTTGAAGCCTTTAAAGAACTCTCTTAGTGGTTTATGGTCAGTAAGAACCTTAACGGGATAACCGTAAATTATGAACTTAAAATGCACTAGTGAATTAACAATAGCTAGCCCTTCCTTGTCTATTACTGCATACTTACTTTCGGAAGTTCTCAATTTTCGAGAATGGAAAGCTATCGGGAAAAATTGTTTATCATATTGCTGAAGCAATACCCCTCCTACTCCTAAGTCTGAGGCGTCTGTTGCAATGAAGAATTCCTTACCGAAGTCAGGAAATTTTAAGATAGGAGAACTACACAGTTCATCTTTCAAGGTATTAAACCCCTGTTGATGTTGCTCACACCATATGAAATCTACGCCCTTCTTCGTAAGATCAGTTAAAGGAGCGGCTATTATTGAATAGTTGCGTATAAAACGCCTGTAATATCAACTACAACCCATAAATTGCTTTATTCCCTTGACATTAGTAGGTATGGGAGAATTACATATAGCAGACACCTTATCATGGACTACTTTAAGACCTTGGCTTGACACCATGAAACCCAAATATATTAATTCTGTTTTGAAAAATTCACACTTACTAATCTTTACCCTTAAGTTATGTTGTCTTAATCTCTGTAGTACTAGTTCTAACTTACGTAGATGTTTTTCTAGGTGTTGGAAAAGATTACAAGATCATCCATATAGGCATGCAATATATCCCCTAACAAGTCTCCAAACACTATGTTAATCATTCTTGTAAATGTTATAGGAGCACAACGTAAACCAAAAGGCATCCGTAAAAATTCATAATGTCCCCTGGCTGTGCTGAAGGCTGTATATGGGATACTATCTTCTTCTAATGATATCTGGTGAAAGCCTTTAAGTAAGTCCAAACTGGTAAAATATTTATTCTGACCAAACAAAGACAAAATATCGTCAGTACATGGCACTGGGAATCGATCAGGGATCGTCTTCTCGTTTAGACGACGAAAGTCGACGCAGATACGCCATGTTCGATCTTTTTTCGGTACAACTATTAAAGGAAAATTATAAGGGCTGTTTGATTTCCTAATGACTCCTTCTTCTAGCATTTTACCTACTTCATCATTATTTCATTCTGGAATTTCATAGGGAGTCTGTTCAAGGGTATATAGATAATTTTCTGCTTGTCCTTTAACCTTATTTGATGCTCGATCACATCTGTTTTACCTAAGGATCCATTCGCAGTGGAAAAAACATCATGATATTTAGTTAAAAGTCCAAAAATTTTCTGCTGAATTTCTTCGTCTTGAATGTCTTTATTGATATTAATTTTAATAGATCGCAAAAGGGATTCATCAGCAACTGATTCAGAGTGATTGATCTCAGCAACGGTAAGAAAACGATATTTATAAACTTCTACATCCAAGATATGTTGATTTTTTGTGAATTACTAAAGTGTTATTTAAATGATTACAGACTTCAATATTACAATGTTGATGTGAGCCTACTGTATAAATAGCTTGTGTGACAGACAATCCGTTAGTTTTCAAAGTGTCGGAAAGGATTAATATTTCAGATCCCGGTAATGTTTTCTTTATTTGCACTATTAAATTCGAAGGTACATTTGGTTCGATAGATTGCATGCAAGATGATATTACGGGTGAACGAGAATTCTGCTGGGTCGCGTATATTATTTCTTTATTAGTGAGACAAGTTATTGGTTCTTCAAGGTACGTTACGGTTACAATTGTCGTCTCCTTTTTATCCAAAACAGATTTTAGGGTAATAGAAGACTTATAGAATTTCCCTTTGATATACACGCCGTGCTTGGCAGGGGCTGAGGTAATGTTTTGATTTCCCATAGATGGGTATCCTATAATTACAGCTGGATACATATTAATGTTTTTTACAACAAATGTATCGGCAAACGTTCGTTTACCGACTTTGAACTGAACATATATATATATATGTATGTATATATATATATATATATATATATATATATATATATATATATATATATATATATATATATATATATATATATATATATATATAAATATATATATATATATATATATATATATATATATATGTATATATATATATATATATATATATATATATATA
>NW_027168552.1:0-12500 GCF_036898095.1 Palaemon carinicauda | reverse complement strand
TTAGCCATTGTGCGGCCAGTATCATCCAATGTGTCAGAAAATGCCAGGAGATATGCCATTGGCATAGCAGCAAGCATATGGAAGCTGTCGGCTATTTTAGCAGCTCCGGCAGCCATTTTCTCCCAAGTATCAGTTTTGTTTACACCTCATGGCAATGAATTCTATATTTGTACACCTTTTCCCAAGTATCCAGGTCACTTCTATCCATAAATCAACACCCTCGCTAGGGTAGCCATTTATTACTTGCATCCTCTGTCTCTGATAGGGTTCTTCTACTGATGATGGTGCACCACCTTCTGGTGTCCGCGAGACATCTACCTGGAGAGGGTGCAGATGCAGCATGACATCAGAGGCAGATCCAAGCCAGGAGGAAGGCTGCCCAGATGGTCCTGGCTTTTGTGATCATCTTCACCATTTGTTTCTTGCCTATCAACATATACATCCTGTGGTGGCATTTTTGCCTTGACTCATAAGACGCCTACAAAATCTACTGGCGTTCCTTATGGATAATTGGCTTCTGTCTATCCTTCATCAACTCCTGCATCAACCATATCGCTCTATACTGCGTCAGTGGTACTTTTTGGAAGTACTACAACCACAACGTGTACTGCAGCTTCGTCAACAGAGGGAAGCTGCAGCGGGACTTTGATGGCACAGATTGCACCCAGGCATCTAGATGTACCCAGAGAACCGTCGAGATGCCTCTGAGACTGATTGGCTCCAAAAACGGAGCCTAGCAAAAGCACTGTCTCACTCTCATAAATACAGCCGTTATGACATCTAAACCTTATCACAGTCTATCGTCAATAGAATGATCTCTTTCGTCTACTCAACCCTCTGGATAATTTAAAATTTGTGTGAAATGGTATATTATTACACATTACTTTTCATATATGAGTATTAATGGGACTTGTATTGCTCTTTTTAAATAAGCTTATATTCCATGCTATGTGACCTCATATGCTGTACTTTATCACTTTAATATGATCTTTTCTTAATTTTGATAGTAAGTATATAAACATTACTATATCTATTTCAAATTGGTTTGCATAAATTTCTAAGATATTCTTTTGAAAACAATTCACTCTTCATAATATATTATTTACTATTAATTCGATCAAGACTTTGTAAATTTCATTTTTATCTATAATCATAAATATCATGAGCTTATCATATACCATTATATCTCATCATTATATCTTATCATCATTTGCACTGATTCCACATATAAGTGTCTCATTTGAATTCCTTGATCCTAATACTGTGAATATCTATGCTTGAGGAATGAATTATCAGTTTATATTTTTATCTTATATATTCTATTGTAATACCTGCATGATATGAGAAAGTTTTTTGATATATTAAACAGTCTCTTTCTAACAGATTAACTTATCATAAGTATGATCATTGTATGGCACAGGAACTGTAAGCGTCATCAGAATATATTTTGAGTTGCGCAATTTTAAATTTTTTTTTGTATATAAAAATTAAAAAATTTAAGCATTGATGACCTATAATGTATGAAAAAAAAACATGTGTAAATCCTTCATAAGATGTAATTACATAACAAGAAAGGTTAGTGGAAATACGAAATCTAATGTAATTATAATCAACATTCTTCAGTAATTTATAGAAACTCAGCATGAAAGACATGCAAGAATATGTTCTCTGAGTAATTCAATCTTTCATATCAGGTAATGCCCCCCCCCCCACCAAAAAAAAAAAAAAAAAAAAAAAAAAAAAAAAAAAAAAAAAAAAAATAAACATATCCTTTGATTAGTTTATACAAATATATTCTTTGTAACAAATGTATATATTTTCCTGCATTCATACCATCATAGTAGTTTTTCTCTGTTAGTAACAAGTTCTGCAGTCAAACGAATATAAATTTATTGTAAATCTTCCTGATAGACGCTGGGGTGAGAGGTGTTCCTAGACATCCCAAGATCATTTTCAAAAATATGGATAAAATGTATTTGGATATCCAGGGATTCCAAGAAATTCATAGTTTTATTTTTCAGGAATAGGAATATAGTATACGAATTATAGTACACTTTTTTTTCATAAATATGATTAGAATACATTGGTTTTCTTTTGATTTGCAGAACACAGGAATTGAAGAAAGGTTTTAGGTAACTGATATGAGAAAAAGATTTGAAAAGAGTATTTTTCTTAGAAAAAAATTAAATTAATCCTTTGTGGTTACAGCACTGTCTGGTGGTCGCCATACGGAAGTTCTAGGCCCAATCAAACTCGTTAGTTGCTTTCAGAATGTGCAACCTCACCATCCCTGTGAGATAAGGATGGGGGTGGTTTTGGGGACCTTATATGTCTATCTGCTTAGATATCAGCAGCTATTGCCTAGCCCTCCTTAATCTTATTTTGGATTGAGAGGTGGTTTGGGTGCTCATCTTAGGTGAATATGGACAGTTTCAAAGGCCTTGTCCTTCTTAAAAGGCCAATGTCAGTGTTCCTTGCCTCTCCAATTCACGGGCGGCCTTTAAAGTAGAAATGTGGGCTTACATCTTGTAAGTCTTTCTTTTAATATTTCAAAATTATACAGGGTTAGAACCTCTCAATTCGGCTATAAGAGAAGGTTAGAGATTCAGCGTAACTGTTAACAGAGAGAGAGAGAGAGAGAGAGGAGAGAGAGAGAGAGAGAGAGAGAGAGAGAGAGAGAGAGAGAGAGAGAGAGAGAGAGAGAGACAGACAGAGAGACAGAGAGAGAGATATTATCATGATTTAACTTAGGAGTTGAGGTATCATTGCTGACAATTATAGATATCAATCACATATTTTCAATAACGGTTACAATTCCCTAACCGTCTGCACTTTTGAAGTTATGAAGACTGAACCATTAACTAAAAATCTCACTGATAGAATTAAGATGATAACAGAATGCATCGGACACTCTCTTTCTCTTCTCCTCGGCTGTGAGTCTGTTCAGTTCAAGATCGTTAACATGACTCACCAACAAGTACATGATTGGTCTGTGCTTAACCGGGAATTGCTTCTCTCGTAATATAAACATTATGTCCTTGCTTTTCTGTTATGGGAAGTAGGACATTGTTGTGCTGTAGACGTCAGCTTCTTGAGTCACTGTTTGATCTAAGTTATCATAATTTTATATAATATGTTTTATTAATATTATTCTTGTCTACATGAATAAGTTTTGAGATTTGACGGCTAATCTTGAAGCTTTTGTATGGAGCCAGTTAAAGATGACGGGCTACACCAAGGTCCTTCCTTTTTTCTTCTATGTATATTTCACAAAAGACTTTCAGCAATAGACAATTTTCCGTTTCTTTTTTACTTATGTATTTGTCAAATGTTTCCTTACATGCTAAGAAATTGCCGGATTTCATGGTCTCATCAGCTTTTTATAGTGTATAGGAAGGATATTGTTGGAGTGGGTACAGGAAGTTGGGTGGGGAGAGATTGGTCCTTCAGAAAGGATGCTTTGAAGATTTAAGGTTTTATGAGAAAAGTTATTTTTCGTTTTCTAAGGATCCATTAGTAACATCGATCCCCTGAGCTCAATGGCATAAACGGATTTATGACTAATTTTCTGCTTAATTTATTAGATAGCAATGACTCTATTTATGGTTATGGTAACCCATTACAAAAATCCCTGTCTAGTAATATTCTGGACAGGAGTACGAGACCAACTCATGCTAGATAGTGTATGGTAGTGTCTGGAACCTCACCCTCCTTGTGAGTGAAGGATGGAGGGTTTTAGGGAGCCTGTAGGTCTACCAGCTAAGTTTTCAGCCCTCACTGGTCCCCTGGTTGATACTTTCCTCCATCATTCACGACTGACCATTAAAACTTTGTACTATAGAAAATCTTCCGCAATTTTATATGGTATGTAAATAATCAGAAGAACTAGATTTAATATAGTAATGGTCTAATAATATTCGTACAAAAACTATCCTTATCCTTTAAGAGTTCGATATTTACTTCACTATCAGTGGAAATATTACTCCTTTTTTATGTTGTTTCCAACATAGGAAAAAATTGTTGAATGAATTCTGAAACCAGAAACTTTCGAAAAGATGCCGATATAGGAAGGCCTTGGGGAAACTCAAGCATTGTCTCCTAATAAAATGATATGAAAAAAAGTGCTGTCTCCTATGTTGTAGGCTTATTATGTAATTTTATAAATTTACATATGAAAATAGCACAGAGAATGCACAACTTTTATCCAATAATCTACCTATAAGAGGTTTAGGAAAATTGTGGTTCCATCTTCTTTATTCTTCGATTACAAATTGCTTATTGAAAAACACAACTGGAAATAATACAGGCTTCTTGCACAACGTTTTTAGGAATTTTGGTGATCAATATTCTATAAATTTTTCATTATATCCTAATTTAGCTACCGAGTCTCATTTTAATATGTTAGACAAAAACTGAATGTCTATTAGATTCCTTATTTTGGATCTAGATATCCATCTCTGGCACCGTTGTTAATTATTTTTTTTACATAGAAAGTTGATTCTTCTATTCATAATGACATTTGTTATTATATTGTTTCATTAAAAACTGCAATTTCAGATTTAAATGGAACAAATATATTTATGGCCGGTATCCCCGAGGCCTTATACAGGAACATATAGTTATAACATGATTATAAACATTTATATCAAAAGACTATAAAACCTTAAAAGTATTGAAAGTACCCATTTACTATTAGTACACATATTTGATCTTAAATTCTACAAAAACCAGAGTACTATAAGTATTATACAGCGAGTCGTATATGTGGTGTAAACAGCTTGTCGAGAATTCTCTATAAAACTCCAATACACTCCCCCCCCCTTCACAATAAAATTCACATTTATCAAAAGTGCACGCTGATTCCATCTATTGGCAAAACAGGGAAACATGCATGATGAGAGATCCTTGGAATGCCTATGACGTTACAACCGGGTAACCCTAATACCATCGGGGGGTAAAAAATAAAGGGCACTTGAATTATAGGATTGTTATAAAGAATCAAATTAACTTTCTATATTACCGACAAATTGCTTTTATATAATTCATATATTTATATATTATTGTAATCATAAGAGGATAAACATATGTGATAAAAATAGTCATATAACGAGAAATTTTCACCCTTTCTTACCCATCTTGTACAATGGACTTGTCCCCCTAGTAGTAGTAGTAGTTGTAGTAGTAGTGTATGTCAGTCCGTCTGTATATGTGTGTGCGCGTTTAATGACAACTATTGGGGCTCAGGATAAACATTTTCAACAAGACTTTAATGTCCTGGACTTGAAAAACCGATAGATGACGCAAAGTTCTGTTCTAACCCAAAGCGTTGCTCCTCTACACAATACTATGGATTAACAAGTTGCATGAAACGACCATCACTTTTATTAGGGTATTTTCAACTTAATCTTCTTATATTACAAGGCTGGCGTACGGTAGGGTACGGTACGGAGTACGGTACGGTACGGAGCACGGTATAGTACGGAGTATGGTACGGTACGGAGTACGGTACGGTACGGAGTACGGTACGGTACGGAGTATGGTACGGTACGGTACGGAGTACGGTACGGAGTACGGTACGGTACGGAGTATGGTACGGTACGGTACGGAGTACGGTACGGTACGGAGTACGGTACGGTACGGAGTACGGTACGGTACGGAGTACGGTACGGTACGGTTGCTATTTAGCCTATAAGTACAGTACGGAACTACGGTACGGTAATTTTACCAAGGTACGGTACGGTACTGTTCAGGTACGAAAAAAATGGGCAAATTCCGTACTGTACCTTACCTTAGACTTGGATATCTATCACTACGCAATTACTGTTAATGCATATTTGGACACCAGCAATTGACTGGACTAAAAACAATTCATTTGTAGAATAATAAGATATTTTATATTTTCGTTTGTAATATAATATGCATGTGTTAATTCCTTAATTAACATGTGACATCTGTGTCTAATTCTCCAAGTAATATCAACAAAAGTTTGAAGCATCACAAATTTAATCCTATATTGTGCTTCGGAAGAGTCTTCCCCCAGAAAAGCCCTATGAAGGATGATATAATAGATGCCACTATGTTTCTAAGATGCAATAGGTAGATAGTTAGAGATGTTATTAAGAAGGCCACCAAGGAGAACATTGGACTTCTCCAAAAGTGGGGCATCTTTTCAAAGAGAAAGTCTTCTACGGATGTGGGTCCCCAACCTGAAAGGAAGACGGAAAAGTATAGAAGTTTTCCTCGGGTAGTTCAACAACATCCACAGTTACGATGACTGCGGTGCTACAGGCAAGCTGTTCAATATGTAAACCTTTTGATCAGGTGAAGCAAGAGGACGCTTCTGGTAGGAGGGAGGTTACTTCAGGATCGCTGGACCTTCAGTCCTTGGGTCCAAGGCCTAATCAAGATGGGACTGGGATGGAAAATAGACATGCCTCCACCATCATTTCCTCAACTCTTCCTACATCCCAAAACCCTCCTGGAAGAGTATACCTTAGAGCTCTAGAGCATACAGTTGGTAAGGAAAGTATAGTCCATGTTCACAAGAAGGACTCAAGAAAACTCAGAGTAATTTTGGACATGTCGCCAATCAACAAGTTCAAATGAAACAGCGAGTTCAGAATGTTAATCCTTCTGAACATAAGGACCTTATTTCAAAAAGGGGTGTTCACATTCTTGTCGGAACTGAAAGATGTCTCTTCTCAGCTTCGAGTCAGTCGACCCCCCTCCTACCACCTAGGATTCAAGTTACAGAGGAGAACATATGTTCTAGGAAAGATACTTGCCGGACTAAACACAGTCCTAAATATCTTCACGGGATTAGCGGACACAGTCACGCAAAAACTAAGCCTAGAAAAGGTTCAGGCAACAATGTACCTGGACGAAAGGATAGTGTGGGCAGCACCCGAAGTGGCTGGTCTATGACCATCCAAGGAAGTGATCCGGTTCCCGGAACATTGGGGATGCAAGATAAGCTTCAAGAAGTCTTGATTCTCTCCAGGCCAAAGGCTTCAATGGTTAAAACACCCTTAAAACATGCGGTCACACCAACTCTTCTTTCCCTTGGGGATGTAAAAGGAGATTGCAAGGTCGGTCAAGAGACTATGATAATCAGTCATGATTCCAAGACGTTAACAGGTAGGAGTTCTGAACCTTCTCTAGTTCGCAATAGTGACTGACCCAGTGCTAAGAGCACAGCGGAAAGAAGCGTTAAGAGTCTGGAGAATATACGTATCAAGTGCTCGAAGAGATCTAAAAGGACCGATGTCGGTCTTTCCTTAATCGCTTCCCTAATAATGGTCAATGGCCAAAAGCCTATTGAAGAACGTACCCTTGCAACTACCCCGACTATTGAAGATCATCCGCATGGATGCCTAGTCGGAAGAATGGGGTATTCACTCCCATCAGAGGAAAGTCCAAGGGATTAGGTCGTTTCTATCCAAGGACATGTTAGTCTTGTCATGAGTGGGGAAACTCTCTCCACGCAGATCAGACCTCCTCAGGCTGATCTGGGACATCGAAGCAATAATGAGACTTCGGAACCAACAACGCTAGAGAGTGTCTCATATGGTTTACGTGAAGTTAGCCATCCCTTACCTAAAAGGATGGCACCTATCAGCAGTTCATTTACAATCGATCTGCAATGTTACAGCGGATGTTCTATTCGGGCTCAAGCCAATAGAGTACGGAGGGTCCAATGACAGACACCTATTCTCTCCTAAATGGGAACAAGTCCCCGAGCTGCAGATCGAGCTCTTTGTCACGAGTGTCCATCAAGAAACTACCTCGATATGTAGCCCCATACAAGGATCCTCTGGTGGAAATAACAGACATCATTTCTCTAGTATGGAAGGGATGGACTCAGGAATTCCTGTTCATCTAATCCAATCTCCTGCTGAAGGTTTTCAACATGCTGAGATACTTCCAGGGAGGAGTGGCTCTGTTGGCTCCCAAGTAGCCCAAGAGCAGCCAGTTCCCTTTACTGAAGGAACTTAGGCTGAGGCTGGCCCTAGTTCTGAACCCCAGTTCTATCTCAGAAGATTCAGAAGTTATTTGCCTTCGATTTATCACAGAGAGCCCAAACTCTTCATTTCATGTTTCCTTACCCTAGCAGTTAAGAAAAGATCTAGGATCTCAGAAGGCAATATAGAATTCTTAGAAGAATACAAGTCTAAGTCAACTAGAAGAGAGTATGAGTCATCTTGGAAAAAGTGGGTTGCTTTTGTAAAAGCAAAAGGACCGAAAGAAATTTCAATGGACTTCTGTCTCTCCTTCTTTGTCTACCTTCATAAGCAAGTTCTGGCGGCCAACACAACAACTATGTGCAAGTCAGCCTTGACTAGACTTCTTCTATATGCCTCTCAAGTGGATCTGGCGAATGATATCTTTAATAAGATTCCGAAGGCATGTGCAAGGCTTAGGCCAGCAGCACCGCCAAAGCCCATCTCATGGTCTTTGGATAAGGTCCTACATTATGCATCATATGTGAACAATGAAGATTGTTTCCTCAAGGATTTAACCCAAAAAGTTATTTTTCTGTTCTCTATAGCCTATGGGGCTAGTGTTAGTGAAATAGTGGCCCTATCTAGAGATGAGGGTCACATTCAGTTCACAGAAGTGGGAGAACTGAATCTCTTTCCTGATCCAACCTTTCTCGCTAAGAACGAGCTACCCACTAAGAGGTGGGGTCCCTGGAGAATCTGCCCTCTGAAGGAAGATGTCTCTCTATGTCCTGTAGAGTGTTTAAAGGTCTGTCTTCATAGAACTTCAGACTTCAGGGGAGGACAGCTCTAAAAGGAGAAACCTCTGGATCAAACTTATACCTAAAACATATGAGGGTGAAGCTCACCTACTTTATTCGCAGAGCAGATCCTGACAGTACTCCAGCAGGTCATGATCCGAGAAAAACTGCTTTATCACTGAACTTTTTTCAGTATATGGAATTTGAGCGTCTTCGCTCATATACTGGATGGAAATCATCCAGAGTGTTCTACAAACACTGTCTAAGCAAGTCCATGAATTGAAGCATTATGTGGTGGCGGCAGATAGAGTATTAAAACCTGTCGTCTAATTCTGCAATGAACAGTTAATTGATTTGGACTATTATTTAAAGGGAGTAGGTATCAGCACTTTCAGTGTGATCCCCTTTTAAATGAGTGTTTCTATGGTGACACTAAATCTGTTCAAAATCTCCGGTGTGGAATTATACAGATAACACTCGTGCAGGTGTAGGTAGTATACAGTGACGATAGGATATAATATTTACAGAAATTATAAAGGAAAAATTCATTAAGAATTTTTTCTTCAGTCTGAGAGTGGCACTCATCATTTCTTCCCTTTTAAAATGGGAAGATAATGTTTGTATATGTTGCATGTATAATTCCTTTACCAAGCTATATTCATTTTACTTGTTATTTCATTTAGTCATTTATTAGAAGTAAATGTCTATTAGAATGTAATTGTGTCCTAATTCACCCAACAATTTGCATATTTAAGATTAGCTAGAGTTCTCGACTTACTGATGTAAGTAAACTTCATATCATTTTAATCTTACAAACAATGGATATAATGGACACTGATAATGTTCCGACAATATATACAACACGTGAGACCCTTTCTATACCGAATGAATACCTCTGGTTGTTCATAAAATATATGCTAACCTTGTGGCCCTTTTTCTACTAACTACAATGATTTTTCCCTGTAGGGGGCAGGAAGCACTAACATTGTTTATGATTAGTGATAATGACGGATAACGGTAACGCAATTTGTCTCAAATGGTCCAGATGACCATAGAAATAATGTCCCAAGGTTACGGCATTGATAAAAATTCACAGATACATTAATGCTCTGGTATGCTCCCATCAGGACGACATGGCTTGAGCTCAAAAAACGGATTTTGAGCCAAGCGAAAAATCTAATTTCGGGTGAGATAGCCATGTTGTCGTGATGGACCCACCCTCCTTTTAAAAAGAAAAGATCTTCGCGGATCCCTCCCGAAACTACTGTATCTGTAGCAACATGCTCAATGCTACAAGGAATGTCTGCCATCTTAGATATGGCGCTGTCATGATACTCAATCGTAGTACGGGAAGTAGGGTAACCTTGATACGGCTCCCCTTCAAATTTTGCCACTGTTCCCCTCGAAGTGTAAACGCTATTCTGGGCGCATATTGCTATGTGGCGTGTTAAGAATACGTCCCCTGATATTAAGCGATATTCTTGAGAGAAATTAATAGGATATTCGCTCTAGGAGTTAGAATTCTGGAGACCTAACGGTAAATTCTCTGGGAATATCACTGTAGTACATATATCTCTTAGGAAGCTACTATTAGGAACCTTCCATCAGGATGTCATGGCTATCTCACCCAAAAATAGATTTTTCACATCGCTCAAAATCCGTTTTTTTTTTTTTTTTACATCTGCTGAAGAGATATGCTGTCATAACCTTTCCTCAAGCTTATGTTTGTTATTTTTATAATAACATTCAGTTATTTTTTAATATTATTTTGCCGAATTAAAAAAAAAAACGTTTGTACTTAGAATCTTCAATTCGTTAATACCGTAAATAACGCTACTGCACCACAATTTCTCTTAAATTAGCAGACAATATACTGTAGTAAAGGAGAGCCATCTATTGATGAAAAGTTACTACTAGAATTTATATGAATGTTTTTTTTTTTTTAAATGTACATTTATTATACCGATTTTAGAGAAACTAATCTAATATGTAAAGGAAAATTAATTTAATTATGAGTATGGTTCATTTGTTATGAATTTTTGTTCTTTATTTTTCAAAGGAATTATATATTATTAAAAGAGATATATATTATATGAACTATCATATTATTCGCTTGTATAGAATCCACCAAGAACAACACACCATTCACCTGTTCAAATACTACCGCTATATAGTTATTGGTTCTTCTAACTAAAAAGACAGCACTATATTGTATCCATCTCTCATGTCACGGCTCACTTTTCTCTGCCTACATATACACCGAATAGCCTGGCCTATTCTTTTCACATTCCCTTCCGTCGTTATACTCCTAAAACACTGATTTTACCAAAAATTCCACTCTCTCAATGAGGTAACTAGTACACTATAATTGTTCAGTGGCTACTTTCCTCTTGGTAAGTGTAGAAATGACTCCTTAGCTATGGAAAGCAGCTCCTCTATGTAGAGAATACTCCAAAATCTAACCTATGTTCCGTAGAATTGGGTAGTGTAATAGTTATGATAATATATATATATATATATATATATATGTATATATATATATATATACATATATATATATATATATATATATAAATGTTTATATATATGTATATATATATATATATATATATATTTATTATTATTATTATTATTATTATTATTTATATATACACACACACACACATATATATATATATATATATATTTATATATCTATATATATATATATATATATATAAATGTATATATATATATATATATATATGTATACATATATATATATATATATATATATTATCATTATTCTTATTATTATTACTATTATCATTATCATATTTATTATTATTACTATTATTATTATTATTATTATTATTGTTATTATTATTATTATTAATTGCTATGCTACAACCCTAGTTGAACAAGCAGGATGCTATAAACCAAGGGCCCCAGCAGGTTAAATAGCCCAGTGAGGAAAGGAAACAAGGAAAAAATAAATTATTTCAAAAGTAGTAACAACATTAAAATAAATAGTCCCTAAATAAACTCTAAATACTTTAACGAATCAAGAAGAAAAGAAAAGTATATAGAATAGTGTGCGCCAGTGTACATTTAAGCAAGCGAACTCTAACCCAAGAAAGTGGAAGACCATGGTACAGAGGCTATTCCATTACCCAAGATTAGAGAACAATGGTTTGAATTTGGTGTGTCCTTCTCCTAAAAGAGCTGCTTACTATACCTGAAGAGCCTTTTCTCCCCTTACCGAGAGGAGAGTAGCCACTGAACCATTAAAGTACCTTAGTTAACCCTTTGGGTGAAGAAGATTTGCTTGATAATCACAGTTGTAAGAGGAGAGAAGAAAGTATGTAAAGAATTGGCCAGACTATTCGTTGTAAGTGTAGGCAAAGGGAAAGAACCGTAACTAGAGTGAAGTATTCAACGCTGTACTGTCTGGCCAGTATATATATATATATATATATATAATATATATATATATATATATATATATATATATATGAAAAAAATTTTGTACATTTAAACGTGTTTCTTTCATATTTCAAATAAGCCATATATATTAATACATTAAAGTCTGGATTCTCTTAACGACCTCGGGATCAGAGCCCAAGGTGGAACCGCCCAAAGACTATGATATCAGACCGGCGGGGATTTCGGCGGTTCCGCCTTGGGCTCTGATCCCGAGGTCGTTAAGAGAATCCAGACATCAATGTATTAATATATATGGCTGATTTGAAATATGAAAGAAACACGTTTAAATGTGAAT
>NW_027168551.1:50000-60000 GCF_036898095.1 Palaemon carinicauda | reverse complement strand
TACCCTCAATCGATGATATCTCTTTTAGGTCGAGGGAAAAACTGATTTAGGAGCTGTTGTTGTTGGAGTATTAAAGCCAACTCTTGTTGTTGGCACGGGCCTTTCCCTTGATCGGGCCGTAGGTAACCTGTATAAATATAAGGTGGGTTATCACATTAATGGAAATTTGAAAGGTTTTTAGTGGTAGAAAAAATTATGGACAGGGTAAGGATGATGGTGGTAGTAGTAGATGATGGTGGTAGTAGTAGAGGGCCATCATTTTTGGATAGTGGTAGTTTGAAAGTTGGGGGTGTAAGGCCTTTGAATGGTAGAAAAAAGGATGCAGGCGGGGTTATCCAACCCTTTACTCCCTAAGGTCCCTGCGGAGAGATTTTTAGTGGTAGATTAGTTTAGAAGGTACAGAAGATGATGTGAATAGGGCCTTATAATGAGGGGATGAGATAGGGCAATGAAAAGTTGAGGTCTTTACCTTGGTGGAGGTAGTGTTGAAAGCAATTGCGAGTGTGTGTCTATGCTTTCGACAATTGCCTTTGCCAGTGTGGCCGCCTCTTTCCCGGCCTGTGGTGTGTTGGTGTCTACAAGTAGATCGCCTCTTAGCTGTGCTGTTTCTCTGCATTCTAGTAGATAGTGCAAGAGGGCATGTTGTGGTGTGACATCACAGTGCTCACACGTTCTCTGGATGTTATCTACGATTTCCCAGTTTGATTTGTATCCCGGCCGGAGTCTGTGTATACATACAGCCTGTTTCCTTGGGGTATATTTGTCTATGGGTGGAGGTTCTAGCTCCGTGGCCCATTTGTACCATGTGGCAGAGGGAGAGCCATTCTGTATCCTCATGTGTAGTTCCTTGATTAGGTTGTCCTTGAGCTGTCTTTATTTTGCTTTTGATTTGTTGCAGTGCAGGCTGTATGTGCACCTGTACATTGTGAATGTATCTGGTGCTTTTGGCTAGCTCATTAGCCTTTTCATTCCCTGGTATCCCGATGTGACTGGGGATCCAGTTTAGTATTACTAGTCTGTTCCTTTCATTATGCTGATATAAGAGGGTTTTGATATCAGCTATCAGGGACTTGTTTTCTTTGTTTTTGTCCTGTTGTAGGGCTTGACACTGAGGATCGTGAATCAGTATGAATGACTACTGGTCCCTCCTCATTTTCAATAGAGTACTTTAGTGCTTGTTGTATTGCAACAAGCTCTGTCTGCAGGGTGGAGACATTATTAGATGTTCTCCAGCAAGCTGTGAAATTGCAGGAGTGAACTGCAGCTCCCGCTGTTTGGGTTACAGGATCTACCTGTACCATCTGTATAGTAGATCTGTGCCCTTATTGTCTCTACAGAGTGTATAGCTGCTTCTGCTGCGTTTCTAAGTTCCTCTATTGTGCAGTTTTCTTTTGCTCTTGGGAGCTTGGTATAGTTGAATTTAGGAACTTGCCTTTTCCATGGTGGAATGTGTTGTATACCCTGTGCTGTGTCAGGGTTTAGCTGTAGGATTATTTCTGTTAGGCCAAGTCTCTTAATGTTGTTACTATGGTCTTTTCCATAGGAGCTTGGGGTTTGCACTTCAGGATGTTTTGATAGTTCCTCTCTTACTCTTTTTGGTGATTGAGTCTATTTGACAGGAACATCTTTGCAACTATGCTTGCATTTCTTAGTGCAATTCTGTCCTCAAGGGTTGGTAGTCCAGTTTCCAACCTTAGGTTGCACAGTCTTGTCCATATTGGGGCGCCTAACATGAGCTTCATGGCATTGTTTTGAATCACTTCTATTGTGCTTTTTTATAAATCCGTTAGTCCTGCGAGTGTTGAGGAAGCATATTCCACTAGCGATCTGGAACAGGCTAGATAGTATTTCTTTTGGACATGCTCATTTGCTCCGTCGTTGAGATTGCACATATACCTCATTGCTGCATTTCTAGCATTTTTTTCTTTCCGTGAGATATTCTATTGTGAGCTGTTTGTCTATTAATACTCCCAGGTATGTGTATCTGTCCACCCATTCTAGGGGCTCCATTCCTATTGTGAGTGGTTGTAAGGGGTTTGGGGCTTTAATTGACATTTCTTTTGTTTTGTCATTGTTTATTTTTAGTCCAAGCTCATTGGATTTGTGGCTGATGGCATTGAGTGCTCTTTGCATTTTTATCGTCCTGACAGGCCCTCGAGCTATTACACATACATCATCTGCATAGATAAATATGTTTACTCCTTCAGGAAGCTGGAGTGAGGCTATATTTTCCATGAGGATGTTGAATAGGAGGGGGCTGAGAATTCCTCCTTGCGGCATGCCATTTTCCAATTCATGATAGATAGAAATCACTCCTTGGAATTTTACTCTAGCTTGCCTTCCTAGCACATAGTTTTTAGTCCATGCTAGTAGGTGACCTTTGGCTCCTTTTTGACTACTGATTGCAGCATTGCTACCGGACTTGCTAGCTCGAAGGCTTTTTCAAAGTCTATGCACACTATTATTGCCTTGTTTTGATTTATGCAGCTTAATACATCTGTGATGCATTCAGAAGTACCAATTCCCTCCTGATATGCATATAGCTGCTTGTTTAGGGGGCCAATTTTGTATTTCATTGGGTTAAGGACCATTTTTTCTCCTGTTTTTTCTATACAGGATACTAAGGCTATTGGCTTAGGATTTCTTGGATCCTTTGGCTTTGGGATTGGTTGCGTATCTTACTGTCTCCAGGCTTGAGGCCTTGTGTGCTCAAGGTGAGTTTTGTTTAACATCCTTAGGAATGCAGTTTCTCCTGCTGGACCCATGTGTTTGATCATTGTGTATGTGATCTTGTCAGCTCCAGGTGCAGTATCCTTCCCTGTTTTTTGTATTGCTCGTAGTTCAACTGTGTATGGGGTGTGTCTGTCATCCTGCTGTAGGCAGGCTGTGTTGATCTCTTCCCACCTGGTTGGCACCAGTAGCTCTTATTGCATTCTGGTTTCAGGGGAAAGATTGGTTGACAGTATTCTGTTTGCAAAGGATGTTGCAATTCTTTCTGCCTCCTCTTGTGGGTGTGGGTGTATGGCAACTGGAGTCTTCCTCTTTTTTCCGGCTATTATGTGTAGCCATTTCCATAGCTCAGTTAGAGTAGTGTACCCTGACAGGCTTGAACACCAATCCATCCATTTTTCAATTCTGATTTCATGGATTCTTAGATTTGTTTCAGTTTTGACTGTTTGCAGTAGCTCTCTGTTTTCTACTGTGGATCTTCTTCTGTATAGTTTTGTGACTCTGTTTAGTCTGGTTTTCAACCTTCTGACTTCTGGGCAGTAGTACCAGGAGTCCTTGTATGTATAGTTACCTCCTATTGCTTTTAGGGGCATAGCTCTGTTGACTGCATTGTGAAATGCATCAACTAGGTCTTTTTCTAGCTGATCTATGTCCTCTCGAGCAATGTAGCTAGCTGCCCATTCCTCTATGGCTAGTCGAAAGCAGACCCAGTCTGCTAGGTCCGGATTCCATCTTGGTGGAGGTGGTGGAATAGGATGTAGCTGTTGCATCTCCAATTCTGTTACTCTGGCAAAGTGATCACTAATCAGGGTTGAGTGTACTTGCCACTTGGTTAGATGTCTTATTGCTGTTGTAACAAAGGTCAGATCCAGTCTGCCTCCTCAAGTGTGTTGGTTGCCCTGTGTTTAGGAGGGTGATTCCTTCAAATTCCTCTAGGGCGAAGGCTCTGTTCCCCCGAGGGGTTTGTTCTTGATGGGGATGATAAAATAGGGTGGTGTGCATTAAAATCCCCACAAATAATTGATGGTGTTCTTTCTGCGTGAGCAAAGAGTTTTGTCAGCTTTAGCTCTCCTGTGTCCTCCCTGTTTACTTTCCTGTATATGTTGTATATGTCAATTTTTTGATTCAGTAATGTTATTGTTACTGCTAGTGTCACTATATTGGTACTGCAAGGGATAGGGTTGTGTAACCTTGTTTTTGGTATGCTTGTTTTAACTAGTGTGGCTAGGCCTCTGTCTGTGCCTATCTGTGGTGTTGTGTAGGCGTTGTAGCCTGTTATTTAGTTTTCTTCCTGCTTTTAAGTAGGTTTCTTGTAGCAGGATTACGTCTATATCCTCGGTTTTGCATACTGCAATCAGGGAGGACATTTTTTATCTTACTCCGGCTGAGTTCCAATTAAGAACTCTTACACCTAGTTGTATGTTGAAGAGTACTGTCTTGGATCCCTACTGGCAAAGGCAATTGCCTTGACCTCAGCGGATGAAGTGGATGAGGTGAGAGTGGATGAAGAGGTGGTAGATGGGATGATTGGGATGATGGGTGGGATCTGGTGTAGCGGATGTGGAAGGTACAGGTGATTGAGGTGATGGGATGGAGGTGTGGTGGTGGAATGAGAGGTGATCTGGATAGCAGGAGAGGGGGGTTGGGAGGACTTCGGCTTGGAGACAAAATCCATCAGGACTTTCTCAATGCTGGCTTCAATTGCTGTTGCATTGATTTTTCCAGTCACGGCCATTGTGACTTGAGTCGGTGAGCTTTTCTCTTAAGACCATGGTCTTAATGAAGATGGTCCTGGACATAGGCTTAGGACCTTGAGGTGTTGGCTTTGGAGCTCTAGATGTTGATCTGGTTCTGGAGTACTTGGTTAGCTCCTCTTGAGTATAAAACCCACTCCTGAGTATAAAACCTCCTCCTAGGTAGAGGTTTGGGGGTCGCTCTTCCTCTAGATTGGTCCCCTTTTTTCTTTGGGGAGGGCAGCAATTACCCTTGCTACCCTATCCGGACATCCCCAAGCCATTGCCGAGTGTCATTTTTTGCAATTAGGACACTTGGCAACAGTTGGTATGCCTGCAGCTTTCTTGTCTATGCACTCCTGTGTGGGGTACCTTTGACTGCAGACTGCACAGGTTGGGACCTTTGCTTGGCATTTGTCCTTATGGTGTCCAAATTTTTGGCAGTTGTAGCATCTTAGGGGGTCAGGGTAATACTTCTTGACCCAGAAGTTCCCGAAGATGCCCAGGTCTACTTTTTTGGGGTGAGGCCCTTTGAAGGTTACTAGGATGGCCTTGGTAAGGAGACCAGCCTTGTTCTTCATCCTCTCTGCCGCAGTGATGTTGAGCAGTTTCATCAAATGGCTTTCCATCGTGTCAGTTGGATAGCCTACCACAACTGCTTTTTTTATCTTCTCTTCTTTAAGCTCTTGCAGCCTAATATCAGAGGTACTCCTAAGAGTTATCAGGGCTCTTGCATCCATGGTGGATATGGTCCACTGGCCCTGCCTGTTAGGTTTGGCAACCATTTGTATATTCCTATGCTTAAGTTCAAAGGCTGCAATAGCCTTGAATGCCTCGGAAGAGTTTCCAGCCAGGACTCTGAAAAAAATATGTTTTGCTTTCCCGAGCTGGTTGGTTGCTGTTCTCAACAGTGGGGTTTTCTTGTTCAGCAGGCCTGTTGTCGATGCTAGGGTTGTTCCTTCTTGGTAGTTTCTTCTTCCTGTTGACTTCAGTCCAGGGTTGGCTTCCTTGCTCGTCAGAATCAGTGTCCAGCGTGTTCCTTTTTTGGTTCATTGGGTCGGTCAGGTCAGGGTGCATCTCAACTTTGCCAGATGCCATGGCTTCCAATTCTATTTCTAATAACTCATTTACTGGTTTCCAGGACAAGTCCTTTGTGGGTAAGAAGGTGAGGAGTTGATCAAAGATCGAAAAGATAGACAGTGTGTCTGGTGGGATTGTTCAACCCTTTAAGCCCTAGGGCCCCAAACAAAGTTATAGTGGTAGATAGAAGAACGAGATAAAAGAATCTGTAAAGAATTGTTATTAGTGAGGGGATATCCTAAACTTTCCTATTATTAGAGCAGTGCTGGAACTAACTCTTTGTAGCTATGTACTATCCTGCACAAATAGCTGTTGGGGAGCCTTCTTACTGCGTTCACGCACTAAGACGGCCCAGCAGTCTATTCCTGCAGGTAGGGAGGTTTGGGAGTAAAAACAAACTCAGTGAAATTCTATAATTTTTATTTGAGCTAACCCCTAACTCTGTCTGAAGGCTGGCTTATTTCACCAGTTAACAAGGATCTATTCCTATTTCCAATTGTCTAACAACTTGGCTTATAGGCACCAAGCCTATCAACCCTATGCCACCTGCCACAGATGGCGAGAGTGGAAAGTTTTGACCCTTTGGTCCTGTTTCGACTGGAGTTTTGACCACGATGGCTACCAGATTTTCCACAGGAGGATCTATTAGTAAGAGAAAGTTATGCAGTAGAAGGCAAAGCCTAACAAGTCGAAATTAATCTCTTATAGAATCAGGGGCAAGGCCCTTTTCAGTCTAGCAGACTACAGTCAGCAAAAATCGTCGAAAAAACGGCGACAATCGACGGTGATTTCGGCGAAAATCGGTGTCTAAATCGGCGGTGGCGATCTCTCCAGACAGCTGAATATATCAGCCAAGTGGAGGGGGAAGCAGGCACCAGCGGCAGGGAGGAGGCAGCAGTCAGCAGTCGAGGCAGCAGGCAGCAGGAGCAAAAGGCAGAAGGTTCTCTCTCAGTGGGAGCTGAGTGAGAACTGGATTTAGGAGCTTGCTTGCGAGATTGCCCAGCCCTTCTTGATGGACACGGGCTCTTGCGTTGGCAGCCCGTCAGTAGGTTTTATATAGGTAAAGGGATATTTATTTGAGGATTAAAAAAGAGGGATATTTATTTGAGGGTCATCATGAAGGTCTTGGAGGATACTTCAGTATTTAGGTGCTAAAACACGGACAGCCACCCCAAGCGGTCTGCTTCTTCCGGGACAACAGCCTAGAGTTGGTCTCTAGGTGGGGCCATTGGCAATATGCCACGCTCCCACGGGTTTTCAGGCTGCTCTGCTCCTAGAGCTTGTCCTGAGAGGGAGGTCCTGCAGGCAGAGACCTAGTCAATTTCTCTTATAAAATTTACCTGTAGTGTTGTCAGGAGGCAGGCTGCTGGGGTGCCACCGAAAATAGCATCCTGTATCGGCCGATGGTAAGGGCCTTGTTGTCCGGCTGCAACTCTCTCACCAACTAGGGTCCAGGCCCCTTTGGAACCACGAGCGGAAGTAAAAGACAGAGATTCTGTCAGTAGTAGAGAAAGTGTTATAGTAGCAAGTCCCTTGGGAGTCGGAGGTCATGGGAAGGAGGAGACAGGTGTTTCAGTAGTAGGTAGAAAATTGGGGGGCATAAATTATCCCTGGAGGTCATATCAGTAAGAGAGAAAGTGGCATAGCAGTGAGTCCCATGGAAGTCGGAGGTCATGGGAAGGAAGAGGTAGTCGATTGAGTGGTAGGTCGAAAAGAGAGGGGCATATACTATCCCTGGAAAGAGTATCAGTAGGAGAGAGAGTGGCATAGTAGAGAGCCTCATGGAAGTAGGAGATCATGAAAGGAGTTCAATAGTTGCTTGAGTGGGAGGTTTGAGTGGAGGGCGTAAATTATCCCTGGAGTGTTGGTAGATGGGAGAGAGATGTGTATAGCAGTAAGTCCTGTGAGAGTGGGAGGTCACAGGAAGGATAAAAAGTTTGTTGTAGTCGGAGGTAGGAAATTGAGGCCAAAATGGCCCCTTTTTTTTTTTTTTTTTTTCCTCCTTCAGATACTTAACTTCAGTGCTCTCTCGACTGCCCTAGCGAGAGGGTGTAAGGTAAGACTCTCTGTGATTCTCCCGCTTTGCGTGTTCGCTTCAAGCGTAACAAACGTAAACATTAACATACAGTGTTTTGCCAGAATGACTGACTTGGGAGGCTCGTCCTCCCCCCCCCCCTCCAACGATCCGCCACCAGACCCCCCTACCCCCTCCACGGACCCCTCGGATTCAGATGACAGTTTGTCTGTCCCCACAGACACCCTTCCTCTCGCCCAGCCACCCCCCATCCAAGCTCCTACCGTGAAAATGACGGAGACTAGTGAAAACTCTACGGAATTTACACTAAATATTTCGGCACTCGACGACAATAATAGTACTCGGATTCATAACAAATCTTTTAATAGAAATAACCCAAATGTGTCAACGCCCCTTCAGGGCGACTACAGTAAAAAACGGCCAGCCAATTCCCTGACAGAGCAACAACAAATGACTAAGATGACCCTTTTTGACAATAACAGATCAACTGAAGGCTTACAAATCCCCCCCCCCTTTCCCCCATTAACTTTCCCCCCTTCCCCCCAAACCAGTGCCAGTGAAAACAGTGATGATGAGATAAATGTGGTCAGTGATAGTAGTGTACATGAAAGTAATGATAGTAGTAAGAGTGCAATAGGCGCCAGTGACAGCAGAGATAATAGTGAGAACAAAAGATAGCCACAGAGGAATCAGTGAAAGCAAGGATAAAAGGAATACCCACAGTGAGAAGAGAAAACAAGGACTACCAAAGGTAAGCAATGAATACAGTTTCATAGGCACTAGTGCCAATAGTGCCAATAGTGTTAGAAGTGTTAGTGCAAAAAGTCAACACAGTGAATACAGTGAAAAAGTGAATAGAATCAGTATCAATAATGAGAACATAAATAACAGAGGTAATGAAAGAAAAATAAGTACATACAGTGACAAGGAAGCAGAAGCTGATAACAAAGATATGTCCGTAGAGGACATATTTGCAAGCCAAGAGAAAAGTGAAGATGATGACCGTTTCATTACTGTAGAAAAAAAGAGGCAGAACAATGGACACAAAACCAATCCCCAAAAATCTAACAGTGTTCAAAAGCCCTAAGTCAAAAGATCCAAATAAATCTGGCTACTCACTTGTAAAATACACAGAGAAGAAATACCCTCATATCCAAATGTCAGTTAGAGCCAATTACGGAGGGGACATTATAGTCACCCCTTTAAATGAGGCTGAAAAAAACCCTCAGAAGCATCCAGGGGTATGAAGAGATTAAGGCAATCGAACCCCACGTCATTAAAGTGCTCTGTAGCTTTCCCCCCGCCTATGAAGCAGAAGTCATCGAAAGACACCCACAGATAATTAAGGCAGAAAGATTTAAAACCAAGGGCAATGAAAAATCTTTCAAAGTAAAGTGCTGGATAAAGGGAGAACTCCCGGAGAGGTTGCTCCTGGGTAGCTGGGGGAGCTATCGCCTAGCACCATACATCCCAGAGCCCCTTCGTTGTTTTAAATGCAACAAATATGGGCACATAGCAGCACAGTGCAGATCCCGTTTCCCTGTCTGCGGGGTCTGCTCCAGCAATCATAACTCTGAAATATGCATAGAAAAGATGAGAAGAAAATAACCGACATATAACAAATGCCCGGCCTGTAATAACGACGAGCATGCCTGGAACAACAGGTGTCCAGCAAGGTTAAACAAGGTGGACCAAGAAAGAGCACGAATCCTAGGCCAGTGAAACCCAGACCCCAAAGGGCTTCCAGGCCCCCCAGGTGGTCTTGAAAACCCCCCTCCCAACCTCAGGAAAGTCATACCCGCACAGAGGAAATCCCGCAGAACTCTGAAGCAGTAAGAAATACCGAAGAGGACCCCCCCCCCCCCCAGTGCCCCTGATAATATTCAAAGTCAAGACCGACAAACAAATGGTACCACCAGGCCCCGTCCTAGAAAACCCCCAGTGAAAAGTGAACCCCCATGGATGCAGACCACCCCTGAACAGCAGTCACCCCATCCCCAAACCCCCCCCCCCCCCCAAACAGGACCAATACACAATCGAGCCCAATGGAACCAGTGACACCTACGCCAGTCCCGACATGCGTACTAGAAAGGTATAACCATCCGGCCACAGCAAACTGTGATATCCCAAAAGATATTATAAGTGACAACAACCCAGCATCAAAAATAGTGTCAGACTTGGGTAATCAAACAGTGAAAGAAATAGTGGACTTCGTCTGTAATATGACAGCCGATGAAGTTGGGGACTTAATCAAAGATAACTTCCCAAACTTACAGTTAGGGCCTCATGGCAGGTTTGTTTTTCGCCTGGAACTCTATTAGAGAACTCCTGACCAAGCTCGGTGCGAACCTATCAAATCCAATTTTGCGAACATAAACAGCACACAGGTCACATAAAATGCACAGCACAAATTACCCTTCCT
>NW_027168551.1:10000-45000 GCF_036898095.1 Palaemon carinicauda | reverse complement strand
AGATTTTTAGGGGGTAATTTGAAACCGCTACACCGAGGAGTATTTAAAGCCAAGATCCAGAACTATAGTTCTTGGAATCTTATTTAATGTTCTTAGATCTTTACAGTGGTTCCTTATTAAGATTCAAGGAATAAGCTCTTTTTATTAATGGGTCCTTATCGAAGGGTATGTATTCACCTCTCGTCTGCTTCTTAGTTTGTTTATTTGTGTGCTTGTTTGTAAGCAACTTTACACCAAAACTATTGTACTTATTTTGACCAAACTTGATTCTCATGTTGAGTATGACCAAAAGATAGATCTGCAACATCTTGGATAAATTACATTAGAGTACAAAAACGCAGAAATTTTTTTTTTTTTTTTTTTTTTTTTTTTTAACAACGCAATAAAACTACCTGGCCAATTTCAACAAACCTTAGTGGACATGTGGGGATATGAGCTAAGGACAGATCCATAAGATTAGAAAAAAAAATACATCGAAGTACAAGTTTGCAGTAGAGTCAAGAGGAAACTAATTCTGCTCTCTTATGAGT
Source organism: Palaemon carinicauda (assembly GCF_036898095.1). Lineage (NCBI taxonomy): Eukaryota > Metazoa > Arthropoda > Malacostraca > Decapoda > Palaemonidae > Palaemon > Palaemon carinicauda. The sequence continues at coordinate 44,470 of NW_027168551.1, read as the reverse complement.
GGCCTTCTAGGTTTACCTGTAAAGTGACTTCCCAGCAATAGCCTGTAATTTCTATGAAGAAATGTTGCTTACGACTGCCACTTAATACGTTGTGAATGTGTAATGTAATTGCTTCGAGAACTTGCAAGTTCGTCTACGCTTACACACTTGCATTACTCATTATACGCAGTGGGAATCATAAGGTAATGAGTAGGGAAAATGAAGATCTATGTATAATTCTGATAATTTTTGAGAGAGAGAGAGAGAGAGAGAGAGAGAGAGAGAGAGAGAGAGAGAGAGAGAGAGAGAGAGAGAGAGAGAGAGAGAGAGATAAGAAATTGAAAAATGCAGACAAAAAGATTGTTATAAACCTTATTCAGATCTAAATTATACCGCATGTTTTTTACACTCGGCCATACACTGTAATGCTATTGATTTTTTAATCTCGCTCTCTCTCCTACACTGATGATGAAAAAAAATGTAAGCTTGCCAATGTATGTTTGATATTGTTTGAATTTTGGGGGCATTCTTACTCGCAACTGATTGCATATAAGCTCGTTATCTGTTGAATAAACTTAATTTGCATTTTGAGCTGATTGAAAGTATTCTTAAATTGTTTCCATTTTATTTTAATTTAAAGTCCTTTAAAATGACAACATTAGATACAAGGGAAAGTAGTGATAATATGAATATGGGATAAGCTCTATGAACTTATAAATGACCGTGTTTTAATAGTATGTTGGAAACGTCCCTGACTTGCAATCCGGGGCTCGAGAGTAAGAGGCCCGCTCGAGACTCAAAGTTTCCAGTAATGTAGGCTAGGGAAAGGGCCCCGACTTGTAGGGCTACCTACTGAATTATCAGTAGTTATCGCCTGGCCTTCCATGGTCCTAGCCTTCGCGGAAAATGTACTTGTTTTTTCGGCCAATACCGCTCATGAGGTTAAAATTTTTAAAGGTATACGAGGGTTGAATTTGTTTATTGCAAATATGTTTTTCTTTGTGATTAATGTTATGTTTTAAAGAAGTATTCTCTTTTGCTTGAACAAAATAAGATTATTAGAATTTAGAGTTTCACGAGATTGTCGTTTCTTGAGCCTACATGTATAAGTTAAATCATGAAAACCGAGAAGTTTGTTTCTATAGCCACTTGCTGTTTTATACATTAATAAGATTCCCAGTTATATCGAATTATGGTCCACAATTGAGCGTTTTATGGTTGTAGTGTGTGTGTCTGTCTGTCTGTCCGTCTGTCAGGATGCAAGTTTTGTCTTAGAAAAGACAGCTGGTGGGTTATCTCACTTACAGCCTTTCTCTTGAAAGAATTTAATTCGGGGTTTTATTAACCTACAGAGTTCTGCTAACTACGTAATACCATCTGCTGTGTAAATAGAGTATTGTTATTCAAACGCGCAGAAATATTTTCTCGGTTTAACGCCAGTGTATTTATTTATTTATTTATTATTTTTTTCTTTTTTGTTGCGTTCATAGCGATCCGGTGTAGCAGGAATTTTTTCCCCCCTGTCTGAAATTCCCCCCGGGAAAATTAGCCGGATTTATGTCAGTAACTTCTGATCTTATATCTCTTTTTTATAGTAATTTTCATTTAATTTTAGAAGGTATTGACCTAGTCTAGGCTTATAAGGATGACTCCACCTCCTACCTGCTCTGATTGGTTCCCTTCAAGAAAAGGGGCGGAGTTATCCACGCTGATTGGATTTCTAAAAGGCTGTGGGCGGAGTTATCTGCTCACGAGAACCAATCAGCAAACGACCCGTTTAAAGAGTGCAATTCCCGAAGAAGACCTATAGAAGGTAGGGGACATCCTTCTGGTATTCCCACCACAAGCTGCAGGGAAGTGAGTGACAGTGTCGGTGTCGGTGCCAGTGACAGTGCCAGTGCCAGTACCAGTGTCAGTGCCGGTGTCAGGGCCAGTGTCAGGGCCAGTGCTGGTGACAGTGCCAGTGTCAGTGCCAGTGCTGGTGACAGAGCCAGTGTCGGTGTCAGTGCCAATGCCAGTGCCAGTGTCAGTGCTGGTGTCAGAGTCAGTGCTAATGACAGTGCCAGAGTCGGTGCCGATGTCGGTGTCAGTGCCAGTGACGGTGCCAGTGCCAGTGTCAGTGCCGGTGTCGGTGTCAGTGCCAGTGACAGTGTCGGTGCCAGTGACAGTGCCAGTGCCAGTACCAGTGTCATTGCCGGTGTCAGGGCCAGTGTCAGGGCCAGTGCTAGTGACAGTGCCAGTGTCGGTGTCAGTGCCAGTGCCAGTGCCAGTGCTGGTGTCAGTCAGTGCTAGTGACGGTGCCAGTGTCGGTGTCAGTGCCAGTGACAGTGCCGGTGTCAGTGCCGGTGTCGGTGTTAGTGCCAGTGACAGTGCCGGTGTCGGTGTCGGTACCAGTGACAGTGCCAGTGCCAGTGTCAGTGCCCGTAGCAAAATATTAGAAAACAGAGTGACATCAAATGAAAATAAGACACAGGCAACAGGAAATGTGTCGGAAGAGGACCTCTTTGCCTCCCAGGAGGGCTTTATAACCCAGACTAAGAGGAAAAAAAGGGTTAACCCTAAACCCAACAGTGAAAATAGATCAACCCTCCGGGTCAGAAAAACCCAGGTAAAAGATGCATATAAATATGTACGGGAGTTTGAGACCAAACACCCAGAATTAAGCTTTTCAGTTAGCCAGTACGACAAGACAGACCTTATAGTTTCCCCCCTCAATGACGAAGCTGAAAATGTCCTCCGTGGAGTGCCACAATTTGAGGAAATCAGCAAAGGAGGACATGATGCAATCAAAGTGCTGCGAGGATTCCCCCCGACAATGGGAACGGATATCATTGATGATCACCCAAAAATTGTTAGAACCCACAGATTCCAAACGAGGGCAAAAGAACCGGCATACAAAGTCAAATGCTGGGTCCTGAAGGATACCCCAGAGTGGCTCGATCTAGGCAAGTGGGGCACATACCGCCTAGTGCCTTACATACCTGAACCAACCAGGTGCTTCAAGTGCCAAACATTCGGGCACCCCGAAAGGCTATGTAGGTCCCGGCACATTACCTGAGGAGCCTGCTCTGGTCCCCACGACTCGGAAGAGTGCATAAAAAGACTGAGGAGGACGGAGACAGTTATACCCAAGTGCCCAAGCTGCAAACAAGACCACCACGCTTGGAATGGTAGGTGTCCATCCAGGCTGCAGGCAGTAGACAGAGTAAGGGAAAAAATAACGGGGATTCCTCCCCCCCCTAGAACCCAGAGGCACCCTAGAGCCTCCAACGTCCCTAGGGCCCCTCAACCCCGAAACTCCCCTCAGGAGCTCCGACCCCAAGAAGTGGCACCCCCTCTGGCACCTGCCACAGCCCCTCCCAACAGAGCATCCCAGCCCTCTCACGCGGCTAAGATACCCCAGCCCTCTTACGCGGCTGTGACAGCCACTTTATCAGTTAGCAAAGTTTCCAGGCCAAGCACTCCTCCACCAGTGCCCCATCCCCCCCTCAGGGAGACAGCAGCCCCGTCAATTTCCCCCCCCCACCGAAGTCAGCCCTACCCCGATCATTCCCCCCCCCTGTGGCCCACCAGGTCCCCCCGCAACCACCTCGGAGCAGCCTGACATACCAGTAAATCCTCCAACCCCTAGGGAACCTTCAGTTCCGGTTAACCCCCCCCCCCCCAGATGTCCCCCCCGGTTACTGTCCCTTCCCAAATTCTAACTAGGAGAGTGCAAGATATACCCCCCCCCCCTCCTCCCTCTCTGGAGAGCTCTCCTCCCTCCTCCAATCGAGAGCCAGTACCGACACGGGATACTTTTCCAACACACTCCAATCCTGACTCTGCCCCTGCCCACCAAGCAGCGGAATGTGCACACACACCCGCAGCGCCAGCAAGCGAGTTGAGCAGTCCAGGCTGGACAATGTTTGGTAAACTGATTGTAAGCATGTTCCTAGACGCGTACTTAAACAAATCCGCTTTAGAAATTTGCAACATTGTACAGGCAATGATTCCACAGTACTATAACGAAATATTTCAAACGTTCATTTTAGCTAGCTGGAAACCAGCTAGTGACTTCCTAAGGTCCCTGTTCTGCAACCCCACCGTTTAATTTCGCGGATACAACATATACACAGGAGCCACAACCAACACAGGACACCTTAACCTTCCTTTCCTGGAACATTTGCGGCATCAGACAGAAATACGCCTTCCTGCAGGCTCAGACACATATACACAAGACAGATATCATTCTATTACAAGAGACAATTCTTACAGAACAACAAACCTTCTCCTTTAAAGACTACAAAACATACAGAGCACACCGGACAGACTCTACACGGGGTTTAATGACACTAGTTAAGAACACAATACCATCCAGAGCCATTGATAACATCGACTGCCACGAGGCGGAGACACTCAGTATTGAAATCACTTTAGCCAACACAACACTCAAAATCCATAACATATACAAATCTCCACATAAAAACATCGATGCCACACTCCTTTTCGCAGCCGCAGATACAGATACCTCGGTTATTGCTGGCGGTTTCAACGCACACCACGCCTTTCTAAACTCCATGCAGAGAGTTAACCCTACAGGCGCCCACCAAGCTAACCTGTTAGACGACTTCCCCACAGTCAAATTGCTCAATGACATAAGTTATGCCACCCACAGAGACGGAGGCCGTCTCGATCTTACCCTTGTATCCGCCAACCTAGTCCGAAGCTCTTCCTGGGGCCTGCACCCCGTCCTCACCAGTGACCACTTTGCCATCCAGTTTTCTGTCCAGTTGGAGAAACTGCCACCTCCCCCTCCGCCCCCGCGTAGGTGGAACCCAGATCTTGCCAAGTGGGACCTGTTCGCACGCCACATGATGGACTGGGCCAGCAGGTACGAGCCAGACCCCACGGAAAGTATTGATCACCTCCAGGACCTGTTTATATCCGAGCTCCATAAGGCGGCAAAGGGTTCTATGCCCCTCAGGAAAGCCCCTAGGTCAAATCACAAAGACGCCTGGTACTACAACCCACGGATTAGGGAAATGAACAAGAGAGTCAACAGAGTCCGCAAACTCTTTCGGCGCCATCGCACCGACGAGCTATATAGAACCCTCATCCATGTCACAGACCATGCGATGGCAGTGGCTGCTGAGGTCAAACAACAGAAGTGGCTAGAGTGGTGCTCGGAGGTGAACGGTTTCACTTCCCTGAGGAGGATCTGGAGTTTCTTCAACAAAGTTGTTGGGAAAACCCGTACCAATAGGACAGCCCATCCAAATCCTCCTGGCGAGGCCAACAGAATAGCGCAAGAGTTTGCGGACCGTGCTAAGTCGACCAACCTTCCCCTTCTTACCAGGCGAAGGCAGGAGGAACTCCTCCCAATTAGGACCACCATGATCAATGCGGCGTGTGGCTTCGGCGACAGCACTGACTCCCCTTTCACGAAAGAGGAGCTAGAGAGGGCCCTTGCCAAAACCAAAAATACCGCGCCAGGCATCGACGGCATTACGTACAGTATGCTATGCCACATGGGGGCTCCAGCACAGGCTTTCTACCTTCGTCTTATAAATAAGACGTATAGTGATAGATGTAGACCACTCACCTGGAGCCAACAGAACATTCAGCCAATTCCCAAACCACAAGAAGAGAACTCATACCGGCCTATTGCCCTTATTAGCTGCACTGAAAAGGTTGCGGAGAGGATGGTCCTCAACCGGCTCAAGTGGAAAGTCGGTAAGCTGCATCCCAGGCTATATGGGTTCACAGAAGGTATTGGAACACACGAATGCATCGTCGATGTCCTGGCCACCGTCAACAACGGGAAAGCCCTGATCACCTTTATCGATCTGGAAAAGGCCTATGAACTCGCCAACGCCAGTGCTATCCTTTTCTCCCTGGTAGAGAAGCGGGTCAGGGGTCATCTCCTATCGTGGGTTAAACAATACCTCCATTACAGGGAGGCCAGAGTATCGTTCCAAGGGGCCACATCACCCTTTCTTCCCTTGGAAAATGGCACACCACAGGGAGGAATTCTCAGCCCCTTCCTTTTCAACCTCCTCATTGAAAACCTCCTCAACCTGGACCTACCTAGGGGTATAGAAATGTTCATCTATGCGGATGACATTTGTATTGTCTGCCCCTACTTCGTACAGAACAGGACCAGAGCGATGCAGAGCGCCCTAGACATAATTAATGGGGGGTGCAGGGAGCTGGGCCTTAAGATCAACTCGGCAAAAACCAAGGCCATGGCGGTTAAGCATGATTTCGACCCCCCCAGACTAATCATTAACAACACTCCTATCGAGTGGGTTAATGATTATAGGTACTTCGGAACCATGATAAACCGTCACCTATCACCCACAAGCCAGGTCAAGTACCTCAAACATAGGATCTCAACCCGGTTCGCAGCCATGAAAAGGATCACCTCCCTAAGTAAGGGGGCCTCCCACCTGCTACTCAGAAGGTTCTACGTGCAGGCTATTGCCTCACAGGTGGAATATGCAGCCCCGTCACTGACTGGCCTGCAGACCGGGTTGCTTTCCTCTCTGGAGGTCATCCAAAACAACTGTATGAGACTCATTACAGGGGCCGCTATGTGGACTAGGCTGCAACTATTGCGGGCCGAGACCGGCCTAATGCCATTAGCCAACAGAGTTGATATAAGGCTCTGCGCCACTGTGTGCAAGACCATCAAAGCAGGTAGGGCATCTCCCCTCAGCAACAAACTGAGAGGTTTGTTAGACCTGCAGGAAGATCTAGACCCCCCCCCCACATATGCCGGACGGATTCTGCAAGCAATCAGGAGGATGGGAGCGCAGCAGATCGTCTCTGTTCTGAGGGTGGACAACGTTCATGATCTGTACATCCCCCCAGCCCCATGGGTCCCCGACCCAATTTCCACCAATTTCACTATCCTCCCCTCCACCAAAGCCTTATGCCCTCCCCAAATACTGTTACAAGCGGCCAACCAAGCAGTAAGGCAAACTTGGGCCAATAACAATTACTTCACAGACGGGTCGGTGGACCGGAGCATACCTGCTACGGGTGCCGCCGTCGTCTCAAACAACTATGTTGCCAACTGGAGGTTGTCAGATCATGCCTCCACCCTACAGACTGAGCTCGTGGCCATAGCCAAGGCGCTTGCTGACTCTCTGAGTAAGCAAGGAGACACTACCATCCATACCGACTCCAAAGGAGCGATACAGGCCATTTCCAACAATAAACTACAAGAGAACGTGCGTTTGCTCTCTACCATCAGAGCTACAGCACAGATCCATGCTCAGAGGGGTCGCAAAATCACCCTCAACTGGATCCCTAGTCATGTGGGGGTTCAGGGGAATGAGGCCGCAGACAGGCTAGCAAATGAGGCACTGAAGTGCACCTCCATAGGGGTAAGCCTCAGTAAATCTCTTAAACAAATTAAAAATCTACTAATCCAAAACTGTCTTTTCAGAGTTAGGTCTGATGTACGCGACGCAGCCTTGGGAGGTTCCATGACTGCCAGGTGGTACACACAGGTAACTGATATGGACCCACATGGCATCACAAGGGACACAAATAGGAGAATAGCCGTCATCACTCATCGCCTCAGACTGGGCTATAAATGCTGCTGGCAAATCATCGGTGACGAAGTATGCCCTTGCCAACACTGTGAAGCACAACCAGCCGGTGACCCTTTGGACCACTATCTCCTCCACTGCCCCAGCACTGCGCTCCTTCGTCAAGACCTACCCAACCATCCACCGATTACAGCAGAAGCAGTAACCAAGAACATCCTAGAAAACATCCCTGCATACACAGCTTATCTCTCATCGTACCCGCCGCCTAGGTGATTTATCACCCCTGACCTCATGTAACATTGTCTAATATACCTGTGTGTTTTTTTCCAGGGGATACTGTATGATCCAAAAGTTTCTACCTCCCACTCAATACCTGTACCCTCCTTCCCATGACCTCCTACTCCCATGGGACTTGCTACTATACCTCTTTCCCTACGACTAAAGAATTTTCCAGGGGATACTGTATGCCCCAAAAGTTTCTACCTCCCACTCAATACCTGTACCCTCCTTCCCATGACCTCCTACTCCCATGGGACTTGCTACTATACCTCTTTCCCTACGACTAAAGAATTTTCCAGGGGATACTGTATGCCCCAAAAGTTCCTACCTCCCACTCAATACCTTTACCCTCCTTCCCATGACCTCCTACTCCCATGGGACTTGCTACTATACCTCTTTCCCTACGACTAAAGAATTTTCCGCTCGTGGCTCCAGGGGCCAGTCCCCCGATAAGTAGAACAAGAGACACCTAGTTGCAGCAACCATACTTTGCCTCCCCATCCAGAGCAGCCCAACTCTGACCCTCGGCAGTTATACGGGAATGTATAAGTAAAACAAGGCCCCTGCTTCACAGGAACCATAACAGGCCACGCTCTAGGGGCAGAGCAGCCTGTACTAACCCGTGGGTGCAGACATATTGTCAAGGCCCCGCTGCCAGGAGGGTCAGACCTGCAGGGCTGCGGCCGTGTCCAGGTGGATGTCCACTAATCGCCTATCCTGTGCTCTTTTAATAAAATAAAGGTTAACCCAGCACATCTATCCCCATACCACAGACGGGCTGCGTAAGCAAGAGCCCGTGTCTAGTCAAAAGGACTAGGCAATCTAAGAAGAAGAAGAAGAAGAGATTTCAATCCAGAGAGAGAGAGAGAGAGAGAGAGAGAGAGAGAGAGAGAGAGAGAGAGAGAGAGAGAGAGAGAGAATATACTCATCATGATAATTTGCTTGAATATGAGACTTAAACTAGTTTAATTGATTTTAAATAAGGATAACGGCTTGTGTGCATGCTATTTTTAAATTGACAGATTTGATCTTAATTAAGAATAATGGCTTGTGTGCATGCTATTTTTAAATTGACAGATTTGATTTTAAATAAGGATAACGGCTTGTGTGCATGATATTTTTAAATTTACAGATTTGATTTTAAATAAGGATAACGGCTTGTGTGCATGCTATTTTTAAATTTACAGATTTGATTTTAAATAAGGATAACGGCTTGTGTGCATGCCATTTTTAGATTTACAGATTTGATTTTAAATAAGGATAACGGCTTGTGTGCATGCTATTTTTAAATTGACAGATTTGATCTTAATTAAGAATAATGGCTTGTGTGCATGCTATTTTTAAATTGACAGATTTGATTTTAAATAAGGATAACGGCTTGTGTGCATGCTATTTTTAAATTGACAATTTGATTTTAAATAAGGATAAAGGCTTGTTCCGCATGCGTTCTGCTGCAGTGAAATTACCTAACATCACTGCAGCAGAACGCATGTGGAACAAGGCAGGCTTCCTTACCAAAGCCATACTAGTAACATTTAAGGGTCCACACCCACAAAGAGTTGATCTAGGCATCTTCGGCAGCTTCAGGGTCAACAAGTATTACCCTGATCCCCTCAGATGCTACAACTGCCAGAAGTTTGGGCATCACAAGGACCAATGCCAAGCAAAGATCCCCACTTGTGCAGTCTGCAGCCTTAAGCACCCCACACAGGAGTGCATTGACAAGAAGGCTGCTGGAATACCCACTGTGAAGAAGTGCTCTAATTGCAAGAAAGGGCATACAGCAATGGCCTGGGGATGCCCTGAAAGGGTAGCAAGGGTAATTGCTGCCCTCCCCAAAGACAAAAGGGACCCATCAAGAGGAAGAGCGGCCCCCAAACCTCTACCCAGGAGGAGATTCTACACCCAGGAGGAGCTAAGCAGGCACTCCAACTCCAGAACCAGATCATTGTCAATACCCAGAGCCAGATCTACCTCCAGGGCTCCAACTGAAGGACCAAAACCACTGCCCAGGACCATCTTCATAAAGACCACGGTCCTAAAGCATAAACTGACTGAACTAGTCACACAGGCCGTGACTGGAAAAATCAATGCTGAGACAATTGCAGCCAGCATTGAACAAGTCCTAAATGACTTGCTCTCCAAGAATAAGTCCTCCCAATCCCCCTCTCTTGCTATCCAGGAGATCACTTCTCACTCCTCACCAACCACACCTACCATTCCATCACCTCAATCACCCGTACCTTCCACATCCTCTACTTCAGTCCCCACACCTATCATACCACTCACCCCATCCATCATCCCATCATCCACTCTCACCCCATCCACCTCATTCACTTCATCCTCCGAGGTCAAGGCAGTTGCCTTTGCCCCTAGGGACCCAAGACAATACTCTTCAACCTACACCATGGAGTAAGAGTTCTGAACTGGAACTCAGCCGGTGTTAGATCAAAGATCTCCTCCCTAATTGCAGTATGCAAAACTGAGAATGTAGATGTCATCCTGCTACAAGAAACCAATCTTCCAGCAGGAAAGAAACTAAAAATCCCAGGTTACAAGGCCTACATCGCACCACAGATAGGCACAGACAGAGGCCTAGCTACATTAGTTAAAACTAGCATACCAACAACAAGGTTACACAACCCTATTCCCTGTGGCACCAACATAGAGACACTAGCAGTAACAATAACATTACTGAATCAAAAAATAGACATATACAACATATACAGAAAATTACATAGGGAGGATACAGGAGAATTACAACTAACTTAACTCTTTGCTCACACAGAAAGAACACCAACAATTATCTGCGGGGATTTTAATGCACATCACCCCATACTATCATCCCTATCAATGACAAACCCCTCAGGGGAACACATAGCTTTTGCCCTGGATGAATTTGAAGGAGTCTCCCTCCTAAACACATGGCAACCTACACATATAAGAGGTGGTAGACTGGATCTGACTTTTGCCACAACAGCCATTAGACATCTAACCAAGTGGCAAGTACACTCAACCCTGATAAGTGATCACTTTGCCACAGTGACAGAATTGGACTTGCAACAACTACCTCCAATCCCACCACCCCCACCAAGATGGAACCAGGACCTAGCAGACTGGGTCTGCTTTCAAACAACCATAGAGGAATGGGCAGCAAGCTACACTCCCTCAGAGGACATAGATCAGCTAGAAAAAGATCTAGTTGATGCCTTTCACAATGCAGCCAACAGAGCTATGCCCCTGAAAACCACAGGAAGCAACTATACATACAAAGACTCCTGGTACTACTGCCCAGAAATCAGGAGTTTGAAAACCAGACTAAACAGAGTCACAAAAATATACAGAAGGTCAACAGTAGAAAACAGAGAACTACTGCAAACAGTCAAAACAGAAACAAATCAAAGAATCCATGAAATAAGAATTGAAAAATGGATGGAATGGTGCTCAAACCTGTCAGGGTACACAACTCTAACTGAGCTATGGAAATGGCTACACAAAGTAGCCGGAAAAAAGAAGACTCCAATTGCCACACACCCACACCCACAAGAGGAGGCAGAAAGAATTGCAACAACCTTTGCAAACAGGACATTGTCAGCTAATCTCTCCCCTGAAACCAGAAGGCTACAGGAGCAACTGGCGCCAGCCAGGTGGGAAGAGATCAACAGAGCCTGCCTACAGCAGGATGATACTGACACCCCTTACACAGTTGAGGAACTAAGAGCAGTACAAAAAGCAGGAAAGGATACTGCACCAAGGGCCAACAAGATAACCTACACAATGATCAAGCACATGGGTCCAGCAGGAGAAACCGCATTCCTGAGGTTATTAAACAAAACACACCTTGAGCACACAAGGCCTCAAGCCTGGAGACAACAAGACACACAACCAATCCCTAAGCCAAAGGATCCAAGCAATCCTAGACCAATAGCCCTAGTATCCTGTATAGAAAAAACAGGAGAAAAAATGGTCCTAAACAGAATCAAATAAAAAATCGGCCCCCTACACAAGCAGCTATATGCATATCAGGAAGGACTTGGCACCTCTGAATGCATTACTGAAGTATTAAGCTGCATAAACCAAAACAAGGCAACAATAGTCTTTATAGACTTTGAAAAAGCCTTTGAACTAGCAAGCCCAACAGCAATGCTGCAATCAGTGGCCAAAAAAGGAGTCAAAGGTCACCTACTAGCATGGACAAAGAACTATGTGCTAGGAAGGCAAGCTAGAGTCAAATTCCAAGGAGTGGTTTCTACCTATCATGAATTGGAAAATGGCACACCACAAGGAGGGATCCTAAGCCCCCTCCTATTCAACATCATCATGGAAAATATAGCCTCACTCCAACTTCCCGAAGGAGTAGACATATTTGTCTATGCAGACGATGTATGTGTGATAGCTAGAGGAGCTGTCAGGACGATGAAAATGCAAAGAGCACTCAATGCCATCAGCCACAAGTAGAATGAGCTTGGACTAAAAATAAACATTGGCAAAACTAAGGCCATGTCAATTAAAGCCCCAAATCCCTTGCAACCACTCACAATAGGAATGGAGCCCCTAGAATGGGTGGACAAATATACATACCTGGGAGTAATAATAGACAAACAACTTACCTTTAGATATGAAATAAAATATCTCAAGGAAAGGACAAATGCCAGAACGGCAGTCATGAGGTACATGTGCAACCTCAAGGAAGGAGCAAATGAACATGTCCAAATGAAATATTATCAAGCCTGTACCAGAGCACTAGTGGAATATGCCTCCCCAGCCCTCACTGGGCTAACAGACATACAAAAAGGAAAAGTAGAAGTATTTCAAAACAATGCTATGAGGCTCATGCTAGGTGCTCCATTATGGACAAGACTGTGCAATCTAAGGATGGAAACCAGGCTACCGACCCTCGAAGATAGAATTGCAATGAGAAATGCAAGCACAGTTGCAAAGATGTTTCTATCAAACAGGGACTCAATCACCAAAAAAAAGGTTAGAGAGGAACTGGAGAAACATCCTGCAGTTCAAACCCCAAACTCTTATGGCAAAGATCACAGCAACAACATTAAGAGACTTTGGCTGGCTGGAATACTCCTACAACTGAACCCAGACACAGCACAGAGTATCCAACACATTCCACCATGGAAAAAACAAGTAGCAAAATTCAGCTACACCAAGCTCCCAAGGGCAAAAGAAAACTGCACCATAGAGGAACTCAGAAATGCTGCAACAGCAGCAATGCAAACTGCAAAAACCATAGGAGCACAGATCTACTATACTGATGGTACAGTGGATCCAGGAACACAAACAGCGGGAGCTGCAGTTCACTCCTGCAATTTCACAGCATGCTGGACATCATCAAACAGTCTCCACCCTGCAGACAGAGCTTGTTGCAATACAACAAGCCCTAAGATACTCCATTGAGAATGAGGAAGGACCAGTAGTCATTCACACTGATTCACGATCCTCAATGCAAGCCCTACAGCAGGACAAAAACAAAGAAAACAAGTCCCTGATAGCTGATATCAAATCCCTCCTATATCAGCACAATGAAAGAAACAGGCTAGTAACATTCAACTGGATACCCAGTCACATAGGGATACCAGGGAATGAAAAAGCTGATGAGCTAGCCAAAAGCACCAGACACATCCAGAATATACAGGTGCACATACAGCCTGCACTACAACAAATCAAAAACCAAATAAAAACACACCTTAAGGACAACCTAATCAAGGATCTACACATGTGGGCAGAAAATGGCTCTCCCTCTGCCACTTGGTACAAATGGGCCATGGAGCTAGAACCCCCACCCATAGACAAAAACACCCCAAGGAAACAGGCTGTATGCATACACAGACTCCGGCTGGGTTACAAGGAAAACTGGGAAATCAGAGAGGACATCCAAAGACCATGTGATCACTGCGGTGACACGCCACAACACGCCCTCCTGCACTATTTACTTGAATGCAGGGAAACAGCACAGCTGAAAGGTGATCTACTAGTAGACACCAACGCACCAGAGGCCGGGAAAGCTGCGGCCACACTGGCAAAGGCAATTGTAGAAAGCTTTGACACCCACTCACAGTTGCTTTCAAGATTACCCCCTCCAAGGTAAAGACCTCACATTCACACCACTCCATACCATACCTTCATCGTAAGGCCCTATTCACATCATCCTCTGTACTTTCTTAGCTTAACCTACCACTAAAAATCTCTCCGCAGGGACCCTAGAGGAGTAAAGGGTTGGACAACCCCACCTGCATCCTTTTCTCTACATTTCAAGGCCTTACACCCCAATTTTCATACTACCACTATCCGTGAAATGATGGCCCTCTATCACTAATACCATCATCCTTACCCTGTTCACAACTTTCTCTACCACTAAAAACCATTTCAAATTTCCTTTTATTTTGATAACCCACCTTATATCTTTTCAGATCACCTACGGGCCGACCAAGGGAAAGGCCCGTGCCAACAAGAAGTGTTGGCTGTAATACTCTATGAACGAACAATGTGTGCATGCTATTTTTAAATTGACAGATTTGATTTTAAATAAGGATAACGGCTTGTGTGCATGCTATTTTTAAATTGACAGATTTGATTTTAAATAAGGATAAAGGCTTGTGTGCATGCTATTTTTAAATTGACAGATTTGATTTTAAATAAGGATAACGGCTTGTGTGCATGCTATTTTTAAATTGACAGATTTGATCTTAATTAAGAATAACGGCTTGTGTGCATGATATTTTTAAATTTACAGATTTGATTTTAAATAAGGATAGCTGCTTGTGTGCATGCTATTTTTAGATTTACAGATTTGATTTTAAATAAGGATAACAGCTTGTGTGCATGCTATTTTTAAATTGACAGATTTGATTTTAAATAAGGTTAACGGCATGCTATTTTTAAATTGACAGATTTGATTTTAAATAAGGATAAAGGCTTGTGTGCAAGCTATTTTTAAATTTACAGATTTGATTTCAAATAAGGATAACGGCTTGTGTGCATGCTATTTTTAAATTGACAGATTTGATTTTAAATAGGATAACGGCTTGTGTGCATGCTATTTTTAAATTTACAGATTTGATTTTAAATAAGGATAACGGCTTGTGTGCATGATATTTTTAAATTTACAGATTTGATTTTAAATAAGGATAACGGCTTGTGGGCATGCTATTTTTAAATTTACAGATTTGATTTTAAATAAGTATAACGGCTTGTGTGCATGCTATTTTTAAATTGACAGATTTGATCTTAATTAAGAATAACGGCTTGTGTGCATGCTATTTTTAAATTGACAGATTTGATCTTAATTAAGGATAACGGCTTGTGTGCATGCTATTTTTAAATTGACAGATTTGATCTTAAATAAGGATAACGGCTTGTGTGCATGCTATTTTTAAATTTACAGATTTGATTTTAAATAAGGATAACGGCTTGTGTGCATGATATTTTTAAATTGACAGATTTGATTTTAAATAAGGATAACGGCTTGTGTGCATGATATTTTTAAATTGAGAGATTTGATTTTAAATATGGATAACGGCTTATGTGCATTATATTTTTGAATTGACAGATTTGATTTTAAATAAGGTTAACGGCATGCTATTTTTAAATTGACAGATTTGATTTTAAATAAGGATAAAGGCATGTGTGCAAGCTATTTTTAAATTGACAGATTTGATTTCAAATAAGGATAACGGCTTGTGTGCATGCTATTTTTAAATTGACAGATTTGATTTTAAATAGGATAACGGCTTGTGTGCATGCTATTTTTAAATTTACAGATTTGATTTTAAATAAGGATAACGGCTTGTGTGCATGATATTTTTAAATTTACAGATTTGATTTTAAATAAGGATAACGGCTTGTGGGCATGCTATTTTTAAATTTACAGATTTGATTTTAAATAAGTATAACGGCTTGTGTGCATGCTATTTTTAAATTGACAGATTTGATCTTAATTAAGAATAACGGCTTGTGTGCATGCTATTTTTAAATTGACAGATTTGATCTTAATTAAGGATAACGGCTTGTGTGCATGCTATTTTTAAATTGACAGATTTGATCTTAAATAAGGATAACGGCTTGTGTGCATGCTATTTTTAAATTTACAGATTTGATTTTAAATAAGGATAACGGCTTGTGTGCATGATATTTTTAAATTGACAGATTTGATTTTAAATAAGGATAACGGCTTGTGTGCATGATATTTTTAAATTGAGAGATTTGATTTTAAATATGGATAACGGCTTATGTGCATTATATTTTTGAATTGACAGACTTGATTTTGAATAAGGATAACGGCTTGTGTGCATGCTATTTTTAAATTGACAGATTTGATTTCAATTAAGGATAACGGCTTGTGTGCATGCTATTTTTAAATTTACAGATTTGATTTTAAATAAGGATAACGGCTTGTGTGCATAATATTTTTAAATTAATAGATTTGATTTTAAATAAGGATAACGGCTTATGTGCATGCTATTTTTAAATTTACAGATTTGATTTTAATTAAGAATAACGGCTTGTTTGCATGCTATTTTCAAATTGACAGATTTGATTTTAAATAAGGATAACGGCTTGTGTGCATGATATTTTTAAATTTACAGATTTGATTTTAAATAAGGATAACGGCTTGTATGCATGCTATTTTTAAATTGACAGATTTGATCTTAATTAAGAATAACGGCTTGTGTGCATGCTATTTTTAAATTGACAGATTTGATCTTAATTAAGGATAACGGCTTGTGTGCATGCTATTTTTGAATTGACAGATTTGATTCTAATTAAGGATAACGGCTTGTGTGCGTGCTATTTTTGAATTGACAGATTTGATTTTAAATAAGGATAACGGCTTGTGTGCGTGCTATTTTTGAATTGACAGATTTGATTTTAAATAAGGATAACGGCTTGTGTGAGTGCTATTTTTGAATTGACAGATTTGATTTTAAATAAGGATAACGGCTTGTATGCGTGCTATTTTTAAATTGACAGATTTGATTTTAAATAAGGATAACGGCTTGTGTGCGTGCTATTTTTAAATTGACAGATTTGATTTTAAATAAGGATAACGGCTTGTGTGCGTGCTATTTTTAAATTGACAGATTTGATTTTAAATAAGGATAACGGCTTGTGTGTGTGCTATTTTTAAATTGACAGATTTGATTTTAAATAAGGATAACGGCTTGTGTGCATGCTATTTTTAAATTGACAGATTTGATTTTAAATAAGGATAACGGCTTGTGTGCATGCTATTTTTAAATTGACAGATTTGATTTTAAATAAGGATAAAGGCTTGTGTGCATGCTATTTTTAAATTGACAGATTTGATTTTAAATAAGGATAACGGCTTGTGTGCATGCTCTTTTTAAATTGACAGATTTGATTTTAAATAAGGATAACGGCTTTTGTGCATGCTATTTTCAAATTGACAGATTTGATTTTAATTAAGAATAACGGGTTGTGTGTATGATATTCTTAAATTGACAGATTTGATTTTAACTAAGAATAATGGCTTGTGAGCATGCTATTTTTAAATTGACAATTTGATTTTGATTAAGAATAACGGCATGTGTGCCTGATATCTTTAAATAAAGAAAGCTGTTGTGGTAGGCTATCCAACAGACTTGATGGAAAGCCACTTGCTAAAACTGCCCAACATTACTGCGGCAGACAGAATGAGAAACAAGGCAGGCTTTCTTACCAAAGCCATCCTAGTTACCTTCAAGGGACCACATCCAAAAAGAGTTGACCTACGCATTTTTGGAAGCTTATTGGTCAACAAATACTACCCTGATCCCCTCAGATGCTCTAACTGTCAGAGGTTTGGGCATCACATGGACCAAGGCCAAGCAAAGGTCCTAACCTGTGCAGTCTGCATAGACAAGAAAGCTGCAGGATTACCGACAGTGGCAAAGTGTTCCAATTGCAAAAAAGGTCACACAGCAATGGCCTGGGGATGCCCTGAAAGGGTGGCAAGGGTTATTGCTGCCCTCCCCAAGGAAAAAAGGGACCAACCTAGAGGAAGAGTGGCTCCCAAACCTCTACCTAGGAGGAGGTTTTACACTCAGAAGGAGCTAAGCAAGCACTCCAGATCCCCATCCAGAGCTCCAAAACCTGCAACTTAGGGGCCAAAACCTATGCCCCGAACCATTTTCATTAGGACCACTGTCTTAAGAGAAAAACTCACAAATCTAGTCACACAGGCAGGGACTGGGAAACTCGATGCAGAAGCTATTGCAGCTAGCATTGAACAAGTCCAGATGGACTTCGCCTCCAAGACAAAGTCCTCCCAACCCCCCTCTCATGCTATCCAGGAGATCACCTCTCATTCTTCACCAACCACACCTACCATTCCATCACCTCAATCACCTGTACCTTTCACATCCACCGCACTAGATCCCACCCTTATCATCCAAATCATCCCATCTACCACCCCTTCATCCACTCTCACCCCATCCACCTCATCCACTTCATCCGCTGAGGTCAAGGCAATTGCCTTTGCCCGTAGGGACCCAAGACAGTACTCTTCAACATACAACCAGGTGTAAGAGTTCTTAATTGGAACTCAGCCGGAGTAAGATCGAAAATGTCCTCCCCGATTACAGTATGCAAAACCGAGGATATAGACGTAATCCTGCTACAAGAAACCAACTTAATAGCAGGAAGGAAAATCAAAATACCAGGTTACAATGCCTACACAACACCACAGATAGGCACAGACAGAGGCCTAGCTACACTAGTTAAGACAAGTATACCAACAAGAAGGTTACACAACCGTATCCCTTGCAGTATCAATATAGAGACACTAGCAGTAACAATAACACTACTGAATCAAAAAATTGACATATACAACATATACAGGAAAGTAAACAGGGAGGACACAGGAGAGCTACAGCTGCCATAACTCTTTGCTCACGCAGAAAGAAAACCATCAATTATTTGTGGGGATTTTAATGCACACCACCCTATTTTATCATCCCTATCAATGACAAACCCCTCTGGAAAACACATAGCCTTCGCCCTAGAGGAATTTGAAGGAATCACCCTCCTAAACACAGGGCATCCAACACATGTAAGAGGAGGCAGACTGGATCTGACTTTCATCACAACAGCAATAAGACATCTAACCAAGTGGCAAGTACACTCAACCCTGATTAGTGATCACTTTGCCACAGCAACAGAATTGGAGATGCAACAACTACCTCCTATTCCACCACCTCCACCAAGATAGAATCAGGAACTAGCAGACTGGGTCTGCTTTCGACTAGCCATAGAGGAATGGGTAGTTAGCTACGTTCCTCCAGAGGACATAGATCAGCTAGAAAAAGACCTGGTTGAGGCCTTTCACAATGCAGCCAACAGAGCTATACCACTAAAAGCAATAGGATGTAACTACACATACAGGGACTCCTGGTACTACTGCCCAGAAGTCAGAAGGTTTAAAACCAGACTAAACAGTCACAAAAATATACAGAAGATGATCCACAGTAGAAAACGAGCGCTACTGCAAACAGTCAAAACTGAAACAAATCTAAGAATCCATGAAATCAGAATTGAAAAATGGATGGATTGGTGTTCAAGCCTGTCAGGGTACACTACTCTAACTGAGCTTTGGAAAGGGCTACACAGAGTAGCCGGAAAAAAGAGGAAGACTCCAGTTGCCATACACCCACACCCACAAGAGGAGGCTGAAAGAATTGCAACATCCTTTGCAAACAGGACACTGTCAACCAATCTTTCCCCTGAAACCAGAATGCAACAAGAGCAACTGGCGCTAACCATGTGGGAAGAGATCAACACAGCTTGCCTACAGCAGGATGTCACAGACACCCCATACACAGTTGAGGAACTACGAGCAGTATAAAAAACAGGGAAGGATACTGCACCTGGAGCTGACAAGATCACCTACACAATGATCAAACACATGAGTCCAGCAGGAAAAACTGCATTCCTAAGGTTGTTAAACAAAGCTCACATTGAGCACACAAGGCCTCAAGCCTGGTGACAGCAAGATACGCAACCAATCCGAAGCCAAAGGATCCAGGAAATCCTAGGCCAATAGCCTTAGTATCCTGTATAAAAAAAAAAAAAAAAAAAAAAAAAAAAAAAAACAGGAAAAATATGGTCCTAAACAGGATAAAATACAAAATTGGCCCCCTAAACAAGCAGCTATATGCATATCAGGAGGGAAATGGTACCTCTGAATGCATCATAGATGTATTAAACTGCATAAATCAAAACAAGGCAACAATAATCTTCATAGACTTTGAAAAAGCCTTCGAGCTAGCAAGTCCGGTAGCAAAGCTGCAATCAGTAGTTAAAAAAAGAGTCAAAGGACACCTACTAGCATGGACTAAAAACTATGTGCTAGGAAGGCAAGCCAGAGTCAAATTCCAAGGACTGATTTCCACCTATCATGGATTGGAAAATGGCATGCCAACTACTATTCAACATCCTCATAGAAAATATAGCCTCACTCCAGCTCCCTGAAGGAGTAGACATATTTATCTATGCAGATGATGTATGTGTAATAGCTCGAGGGCCAGTCAGGATGATAAAAATGCAAAGAGCACTCAATGCCATCAGCCACAAATCCAATGAGCTTAGACTGAAAATAAACATTGACAAAACAAAAGCAATGTCAATTAAAGCCCCAAACCCCTTACAACCACTCACAATAGGAATGGAGCTCCTAGAATGGGTGGACATATACACATACCTGGGAGTAATAATAGACAAACTGCTCACTTTCAGAGATGAAATAAAATTTCTCAAGGAAAGAACAAATGCTAGAAATGCAGCAATGAGGTATATGTGCAGTCTCAATGATGGAGCAAATGAGCATGTCCCAAAAAAATATTATCTAACCTGTTCCAGATCGCTAGTGTAATATGCTTCCCCAACACTCACTGGGCTAACGGATATACAAAAAGCCACAATAGAAGTGATTCAAAACAATGTCATGGGGCTCATGTTAGGCGCCCTAATATGGATAAGACTGTGCAACCTAAGGTTGGAAACAGGACTACTAACCCTTGAGGACAGAATTGTACTAAGAAATGCAATCATAGTTGCAAAGATGCTCCTTTCAAGCAGAGACTCAATCACCAAAAAGAGAGTAAAAGAGGAACTATCAAAACATCCTGAAGTGCAAACCCCAAGCTCTTATGGCAAAGACCATAGTAATAACATTAAGAGACTTGGCCTAACAGAAATAATCCTACAGCTAAACCCTGACACAGCACAGGGTATACAACACATTCCACCATGGAAAAAGCAAGTAGCTAAATTCAACTATACCAAGCTCCCAAGGGCAAAAGAAAACTGCACAATATAGGAACTTAGAGACCCAGCAGAAGCAGAGACAATAGGGGCACAGATCTACTATACAGATGGTACAGTAGATCCTGGAACCCAAACAGCGGGAGCTGCAGTTCACTCCTGCAATTTCACAGCTTGCTGGAGAACATCTAATAATGTCTCCACCCTGCAGACAGAGCTTGTTGCAATACAACAAGCACTTAAGTACTCCATTGAAAATGAGGAGGGACAAGTAGTCATCAATACTGATTTACGATCCTCAATGCAAGCCCTACAACAGGACAAAAACAAAGAAAACAAGTCCCTGATAGCTGATATTAAAACCCTCTTATATCATCATAATGAAAGGAACAGACTAGTAACACTAAAATGGGTCCCCAGTCACATCGGGATACCAGGGAATGAAAAGGCTGATGAGCTAGCCAAAAGCATCAGATACATTCATAATGTACAGGTGCCCATACAGCCTGCACTGCAACAAATTAAAAGCGAAATAAAGACACAGCTCAAGGACAACCTAATTAAGGAACTACAAATGAGGATAGAGAATGGCTCTCCCTCTGCCACATGGTACAAATGGGCCACGGAGCTAGAACCTCCACCAATAGACAGATATACCCCAAGGAAACAGACTGTATGTATACACAGGCTCCGGCTGAGATACAAAGCAAACTGGGAAATCATAGACGACATCCAGAGACCGCGTGATCATTGTGATGTCACACCACAACACGCCCTCATGTACTATTTACTAGAATGCAGAGAAACAGCACAGCTGCGGGGTGATATACTAGTAGACACCAACTCACCACAGGCCGGGAAAGTGGCGGCCACACTGGCAAAGGCAATTGTCGAAAGCATAGGCACACACACGCAGTTGCTTTCAAGACTACCTCCACCAAGGTAAAGACCTCAAATTCTCATCGCACCATCTCATCCCCTCATTGTAAGGCCCTATTCACATCATCTTCTCTACCTTCTAAACTAATCTACCGCTAAAAATATCTCCACAGGGACCTTAGGGAGTAAAGGGTTGGATAACCCCACTTGCATCATTTTTTCTACCATTCAAAGGCCTTACACCCCCAACTTTCAATCTACCACTATCCATGAAATGATGGCCCTCTCCCACTACCACCATCATCCTTACCCTGTCCACAACTTTCTCTACCACTAAAAACCTTTCAAATTTCCATTAATGTGATAACCCACCTTATATTTATACAGGTTTCCTATGGGCCGACCAAGGGAAAGGCCCGTGCCATTTTCGCGTTACGAGGTATAGCGAAAAGTAATTGTCCTAACGACATGTAAGCAGATCTTGGTGTCTTCTTACTTAAGTTCAGTTGTTATGTAGGCAGTGGCCAATGAGATTTTAGTGTTGGGTGAAACTTATTCGATGTTTGAAGAGGTATTGAGTAAGTGGTCACTTTCTAGCACACGCTAGCCCGAGCAAGTCGAATTTATTAGCCAGGACGCCAGGCAGGGTCAAATACAGTTTCAGATGTGAATAGTGTTTTCACGCTATCAGTCAGAATGCTGAAACAGTTTCAAGATGTGATGAACAATCTATTATCCGATTTCCAGAAGAATACTCAACAAGTATCCGCACCTCATTAAAGTATGATGGAAAACCATTTGAATGAGCATCGTGTTACTTTGAGGAAACCGATACGAAAATGTTAGCAGTAGATGCGATTGTTTATCAACTTGGAGGACAAGGAACATCTAAAACTGATGCAGAACCGAGTTAGTACGCAAAGAGCAGCATCGCCGAAAGTATCAAGCTAGTTAAAGATCGAGGGAAAGTCTTTGGATTCATATCAACTTTGATGGAAGAGGCCTAGAGCTCAATGAAGGCCGGGAATGTACCAAGAAAGACTTCGAAAAGATAAGTGAACACATAGTTGTTTTTATTTTGTATACTTTGCAGTTGGTACAAGGAAAATGGAACTTTTGTTTTTTCAAATCACCTTTTGGTTGTTCTTATTCACAATACATTGAACAGAATTAGATTGGGTCCGGTAAGAGAGTCATTAATGTCTAAAAGGGCGATTACAAAATTCCATTTCAAAACCGTTACTATGGTTGTTGGATTTGGTAACAAATAGGTCAGAGAGGGATGAATCGGAATTCATTAAAAGTTTAGAGCTTCATAGAAAGATAATGGGTGACACTGGTATCTGAGAAACTAAGAAATAATTACTTTGACGGTGGCCTAGAATGGAAATGGTAAAGAAAGGCTGGTTTTGTATTACAAACTTTTTAAGGATTTAATATTTACTTTGTCTACAGTCTGCTTATCTCATACAAACCTATCAATATCTTTCTCATTGAAGAATAAATGTAAAAAAAAATTATAATGGATCATCTCGAAGATATTTTTGAAAGCGGTGGTACATCTTCACCAAAGTTCTTTAAAAGTCTGTTAGATATTGGAGATCTAGGTTAGTGAAGATTGAAGTCTTTTTAGATGATGGCATAGCAGCGGATGGTTGTTTTGAAGGGTCATTGGATGCTAGCTATTTGCTTTAAAAGCTTCCTCAAGATTTGAATTTATTTACAAGAAAGTGTAATTGGTTTTCAGACTGAATTGTATTTGGAAAGGTTTACAGTGGACGAATACTGAAGGCAAATTTCGTAACTGTAAGGATAAAACATGTCGTTAAAGACCTTGTTTAGATGCCAAACCTTCTGAATTAACAAAAACGCTATTTTTACAAATATCTTTTGGACAGAATTGTGTGTTACATAATTTCCACGAAATTTTTCGTGAGAGGTATTGTTAAAATGAAAACAAAGTATTTTTGTATTTTTACATATTGAGCAAAGCTAGTTAGGAACATAATGGGGAAATATCAGATGCTCTGGTTGAGATAAAGTTTTGACGCAGAAATTCATTCTTTTTATTTTTTAATGGTTGTTACTTTAACTCTATATTTGCATCAGACTTATTTAATCTATTACTATTGTGACGCCTCAGATATAGGCAGTTTATCACTATATTGTGACGCCTCAGATGTAGGCAGTTTATCATTATATTGTGACGCCTCAGATGTAGGCAGTTTATCATTATATTGTGACGCCTCAGATGTAGGCAGTTTATCATTATATTGTGACGCCTCAGATGTAGGCAGTTTATTACTATATCGTGACGCCTCAGATGTAGGCAATTTATCACTATATTGTGACGCCTTAGATATAGGCACTATTGCAAAGCCTCAGATGTAGGCAAATTTATCACTATATTGCGACGACTCATAGGAAATTTACCGATATATTGCGACGCTTCAGACATAGGAAATTTACCGCTATATTTTGACTCCTCAGATTTATAGGGAAATTTATTGCTAAGTTGTGACACCTCAGTAGTAAGGTTTGAGTCATTTTGAAGTTTTTAGCGATGAATACAGTGAAATTTCTTATTCATGAAAACTGTGGTTGGAATCTGGACAGCAAATGAATCTTCAAAATTAAACATGAAGGGAGCATCTGGACAGCAAATGAATCTTTAAAATTAAACATGAAGGGAGCATCTGGACAGCAAATGAATCTTTAAAATTAAACATGAAGGGAGCAGGAGGCAGTCGACAGAATTATGTAAAGTACTTTGACTATGTTTAAACGTTGTTCCAGATAACAAAGAAAAAATCGAATTTAATGCAAATAGGTAGCAAAAAGCCAGATTTAGAAATCATAGAAAACCAAAGATTTTAAACTTGTACTGAATATACTGTTCAGGTCATCAATGTATGTTAGCCCAGAAAGAGTACAAAAGAGAGGATTTTTTAAACTCTTCTCAACTAACATGGATGAATGGTCAATTCTTGCTTACATTTTTTCAGAGATATGGACTTGTGAGAGTTATTCATTCTTTCGACTGTTTTGCTACTTTTAAAAATATGTTGAGGTTTATAATCTCGAATATTGGTGTCCAGGTACAGAGGAAATTGATGCTTTAACTTGAGGTTTGGCAAGAAATAAAAGTGGTTAATGTCTCGATTTAGCTTTTTACCAAAGGTTATTAATAAAATGGAGGTAAAAATTCTTCACTTCAAGTTGAATATTCCAGAGTGAAAGTTCTCTCCATCTTGACTTTTGATATTATCGAGGGAAACTTTATTGTTAAATTTTATGAGTTTATGTAACAAATGTTTATTAGACACGGCAAAGATGAAAAAGAAAAAAAAATGGAAAATTTTCGCTGATATTTAACTTCGATATAGAAGGTCAAGTTTTTTTTTTTTTAATTATAAGTATGTGTACACTGATTTATTTTTGGAATCTGCTTTCCAGGATCGTGAATGCAATGAAATGCCAGCAGTTGTCTTTGACAGTGGCATCTAATTTGGACAGGAAATTGGGGGACCTCAGTTGTCATGGGTATCTTCTATCATCGATGAATGACAGCGGCCTACAAACTTGTCTTCCAACAAAGAGAAACTTACAATAATGGTCACGAGCAAAGCGAAATGCCAGTGCATGTTGCTTTATTTATCACGCTTTTATTAGATTCCGGTGCTTTAGTAATCTACAGTGATCAAACTATTTATGCCATAAAGCGGCTGCATGAAATGGGAAATTCATTTGTTAAATCTTTGCAAGCATATGTGAAGCAGTTAACTGGTAGATCGGTGCATACAAAGGATCTTTTTTATAATCAGGTGTTGCAGAATCTGCGCGGTTTATATTTTCCTATATTGAAAAACGTCTTTATTATTTTGATAGATTATTAAAGGTTTATCTGAAATTTGGGGGATTAAGTTTATTGTAATTTGAAGATTTCTTTGTTGAACAGGAAAAAATGAAAAATTACCAATACTGTGAAGTTTTAGTTTTGATATCAGAAGTTGTCACAAATGCTTTTCTATATTTGATGTATTTTGTATGATGTAGAGGAAGCTGGAATGTTTTTGTCCTTTGGTTGATTTATCTTTAAGAAGTTTTATAAGCTCCTGTATTTCCGAATAGGTTAAAGTAAAGTGAAGCACTGTGGTAATGTAACCAAACAGAATCTTTTGTTAAACTGTGGCTACAAGTTCAAACATTGCAAACGATAAGGTCAATGATAGGTGTCTCCATAGACATGAGCGTTGGTAGTCTGTTACAAGTAAACATGTTTGTCAAGGACTTCAAAAAAGAGGTTAAATGTGTAAATAATTCAATCGGAACCTTTATTTCTTTCTCTCCATTTCTTTCCTTCTCTCCCTTTCTTTGGTATTATCTAGGGTCAACCGGCACGGTGCCCTGTAATGCAATTTCATGTATTATTATGTTTATACCTGTAGATAATACAGAGTGAAGAGAGGACTAGAATTTTTTCGCGTTACGAAGTATAGCGAAAAATAATTGTCCTAACGACATGTAAGCAGATTTTAGTGTCTTATTACTTAAGTTCAGTTGTTATGTAGGCAGTGGCCAATGAGATTTTAGTGTTGGGTGAAACTTATTCGATGTTTGAAGAGGTATTGACTAAGTGGTCACTTTCTAGCGCACGCTAGCCCGAGCAAGTCGAATTTATTATTATCATAATTATTATTTATTAGTAGTAAAAGAGTGAGGTTCCACCACTCAAATTTGGTTTACTCTGCATTATTGCCGTGGATACACAGGCAGGTTTCCATAGTTTTTCAAAACTTTATATTGTTTATCTATGGTTTTTCCTGGGCGGCAGAGGAGGCTTATATGTTAATTTGAAAGAAATTGTTGATTTCGTTTTAAATATGCAATACTATATCAGTGCAGAAGTTTGTAGAAGTTATTAGAATATGTAATGTTATATCTATATTGTTTTTTAGAAGTATGATTCATTGGAAAAAATAAACCTGGCGTCAACCGGCACGGTGCGCTGTAAGGCAATTTCATTTTTTATTATGTTTATACCTGTAGATAATAAGAGAGGACGAAGAGTTGGCTGTAATACTCCACGAACGAACGAACTTTTAAATGGACTATTATCTTAGAGTACCTTAAGGTGGTGAGCTTGGTACATTCTATCGCACAAACAAGTATTTGTTGGCAGTGGTATAATTGCCTTTTTAATGATTTTGACTATCTCCTGTTTCATTATATGGTGATTAAAAGAGATCTTCGAGTCTTATGGTATCAGCTAATGTTTGCATTTTTTCTGACTGGCTTACATTGAATTATTTTTTTAAGTAATTGTTATTGACTCTAGCCTTTTATAAATATATATAATCTTTTAATTGATTTTTTATTTAGAAAATTATTAACAGCCTTGATTATACTGTGTTATTGAACGTATTGTATTACAGATACCTTTTATCATACAATCTATCTGACGAGAGAAAAAGAAGCTTCAGTGCTTACATCAAATATTTAAATTATCTAAGTTTTCCCAAGATAAAGAAACAAATTATAATAGATTTTAATTGATTCTTGACTTTCTTTGATTATATAATTTATATTGACCATATTACATTGATGTTTGAGAGAATCCTTTCGTAATGAAGGTGTCTGTACAGGTCCTTATTATATTTTGACACTACTTTAATTATTAAACAGACAGGTGTTTGAAGACCTCATCTGACCTGAAATCAGAGGTCTAGTTATTTTACTAGTATGTTCTATCTTTTTCGAAAAAATATTAGTGAAGTAACACCTGTGTAATAATAATTTAACGTTAGGGAAAATATTCCTTAAAGTCTAAAGGAAGGTCCAAATAATTAGACTTTAGTCTAAAGCAAAACCTGAAGCAATAGGTGTTGGTTTGTATCTCTTTCGATGAAACGGATTTTGAGCGAAGCGAAAAATCTATTTTTGGGTGAGATAGCCATGGCGTCCTGATGGAAGGTTCCTGTTTGGTAGCTTCCTTGGGTATAAGACTACTAAGATATTCCCAGAGAATTTAACCACAGGTTATCACAGAATTCTAACTTCTGGAGCGAGTATCTCAAAGGTTTCCCTTTAAGACATCGTAATACAACAGGGGACACGCATGTCTGGTCGTGCCACATAGCTATCTCCACCCCGAACAGGGTTAACGCTTCGGTGTGTAAGGGCTGAGAATAGCTGGGAGCCGTTCCACAGCTAATCTCACTCGTGGCTACTACTGATACTCGAGACGTAAACAAACGGACGCCATTGCTCTAATGACGTCACGAGCGTCTTTATCCTGGCGCCAGTTGCTGCCCATCACCATGATACAATTGTGTAGGGTGGGAACAAACTGACGAAGTAGTAGGGAGGGTCCATCAGGACGCCATGGCTATCTCACCCAAAAATAGATTTTTCGCTTCGCTCAAAATCCGTTTTTTGGGCTCAAGCCATGGCGTCCTGATGGAAGAGTACCAGAGAATCAATGTATCG
This sequence comes from Palaemon carinicauda, assembly GCF_036898095.1. Lineage (NCBI taxonomy): Eukaryota > Metazoa > Arthropoda > Malacostraca > Decapoda > Palaemonidae > Palaemon > Palaemon carinicauda. The sequence continues at coordinate 16,028 of NW_027168551.1, read as the reverse complement.
TGGTAGATTTTCCCCCAGAGTTAAGTGCCTAGGCATTGACAAAATAGCAAAGTAATCTTAGGTAAGAACCATAGGAACGAAGTATCCTGCCCCCCATTGGTAGGAAGTTCCCATGGGCTATGCCGACGTCAAAGTGGTATTGAAGGGCTATTCATCTTGACAGAAGAGCTTTTTAAGAGCTTAGAGATGAAGCAGAATGTTTGATATTTGTATAGGAACATTCTGAGTAGGTCAGTGGTGGTTGGGCACTGTGTGTAGGGTTCATCTCCTGATTATCAGAAGTAAGTATTCGAGTAGGAACCTTACTGAGACAAGGTGAATATAATTTAAGAATAGACATCTTAAATTCTTCATGACCATAAGAAAGGAGGAATAAATAAAACTATGACAGTATGTATTTCATAGTAAGTAGGAGCTGAAAGAGACGCACAAGTAATAAAATAGAAATTTTATTTCACAATGCAGAAAATAAATAATTTACAGCAAAAAGTAAAGTTCATTTACAGTAATAATAATGTACATAGAAATAAAGGCTTGCTCTTGAATCTGAAAGGGAATTTCAGGATTAGTAGGTACTCGTTCTCGAGGAACGCAAGTCTTTAAATAACACATCATGCTCAAGGCATGCGGCACTTGTGTAACACTATGACATTCCACCTGGGATAAGAACAGTTATAAAAGCACTAAGTGTTTTTAGACATCACTATGAATCACTCGAGGGTCAACATAGGCACCCGAAGAGTTAGAGTCCCAAGTAACTCACTGTTCTACGCAGAGTCAGGTGCAGGTTTCATAACACTACCTGCAGCTACCACAAAATGTCTGATTTCGTGCACTTGTTTCGCATAATGTTTAAAGAAAACTCGCGAGGACTTCCAGCCCGTAAAGTTCTTAAGGCTCTCGAAGTCCATGCTCTGAAAGAAGTTCAGAGAAGATGCCACTTTTCTAGGATCATGACCAGCGGGTGTACTGTTCGGATCCGCTCTGCGAATGAAGTAGGTGATTTTCGCTCTTAATTGTTTCAGTGACAGGTCGCTGCCCGATGTTTCTCCTTTGAAGAGTTGGCCTCCACCAAAGTTTGAAGTTCTGCGAAGATAGACCTTGAGACTCTCTACTGGACATAGAGAGACATCCTCCTTCAGGGGGCATATTCTCCAAGGGCCCCATCTTTTGGTGGGTAATTCATTTTTGGCGAGAAACGTCGGATCGGGGGAGAGGGTCACTTCTCCTGAATCAGCAAACAGGATGTGTCCCTCTTCTCTTGATAATGCCACTATTTCGCTGACTCGAGCTCCCGAGGCGAGAGCAAATAAAAATATAACTTTCTGAGTCAGATCCTTGAGGGGGCATGAATCATTGTCCAAGTTGGAGGCGAAATGGAGCACCTTGTCTAGTGACCAGGAGATCGGTTTCGGAGGGGGTGCTGGGCGTAGGCGAGCACATGCTTTCGGCAGTTTGTTAAAGATGTCGTTGGACAGATCAATTTGGAAAGCATATAGAATTGGTCTAGTCAAAGCCGATTTGCAAGTTGAGATCGTATTGGCTGCTAATCCTTGTCCATGAAGGTGAATGAAGAAGGACATACAGAAATCAATGGTGATTTCTTTAGGATTTTTTGCTTTAACAAAGGAGACCCATTTCCTCCAGGATGATTCGTATTGCCGTCTCGTGGATTCGGTCTTGTATTCCTCTAGGAAGTCCAGACTTTTCTTCGAGATCCCAAACCTCTTCTTTGCGGCAAGGGAGAGAAAATCATGAGATGAAGGTCCTTGATTTTCGATGATGAAGCGAAGACAGTCGACTTCTGTACTTGTTGAGAGAGAACTGGGCCCGGGAGAGGGATCAGCTTGGGCTGCAGCTCCAGGACCAGGGGGTACCAGTTGCTCCGGGGCCACTTGGGAGCCACTAGGGCCGCTGTCCCTTTGAAGGTTCTCAGTTTGGAGAGGACTTTCAACAGAAGGTTGGTGGGAGGGAACAGGTATATCTTCGACCATCTGTTCCAGTCCAGTGACATGGCGTCCACCGCTTCTGCTTTGGGGTCCTCGTACGGGGCTACGTACAGAGGAAGTTGATTGTTGTCGCTCGTTGCAAAGAGATCTATCTGAAGTTCTGGGACTTGATTGGAGATGAAGGAGAATGATCTTGCGTCTAGAGACCATTCCGACTCTATCGGGTTTGTCCGAGATAGAGCATCCGCTGTCACGTTGCGGAATCCTTGTAGGTGAACTGCAGACAGGTGCCACTTCTTCTTCTCCGCCAGACGGAAGATTGGGAGAAGCACCTGATTTATCTGGGGCGATCTTGAGCCCTGGCGATTGAGACAACGAACTACCACCGAGTTGTCTAGGGTTAGACGGATGTGGATCGAGAGTGGCGGGGATAACTTCTTCAGAGTAAGAAGGACCGCCATGGCCTCCAAGATGTTTATGTGGAACGTCTTGAATAGTGGAGACCAGGTCCCTTGAGCTTGTTTCAGGTGGGAGTGACCTCCCCAGCCCTCCAGTGAGGCATCCGTGTGGATGTTGAGTGATGGAGGAGGGTGTTGGAGAGGAATGGACCTTTTCAGGGCCATTGCTTCCGACCACGGCTTTAGGAGGCGTCGAAGTCTGTTTGGAAGCCGTCTCTTGAGGTCTCTTCGAGCGATGGATGCCGATCGTCTCCAGACTCCCGCGGCATCCTTTAGCTGTGCACGAAGCACTGGGTTTGTCACTGAGGCGAATTGTAGAGAGCCTAGAACTCGTTCCTGCTGTCGTCTTGAAATGCGTTTGGATTTCAGTAGTCGCTTGACAGACCCTGCTATTTCCTTCCTTTTCTTCTGGGGGATGGAAAGGCGGTGTGACTGAAGATTCCAGTGGATTCCCAACCACTGAAACTTCTGAGCCGGAGAGAGGCGAGATTTCTTCTCGTTGATCTTGAATCCCAGGTGTTCTAGGTACTGGGTAACTTCGTCGCAAGACTTTGTACACTCTTCGGGCGAGGGAGCCCAGACTAGCCAGTCGTCGAGGTAGGCCATCACCTGGACGTCTCTTAGGCGGAGCTGTTGTACTATGGCATCCGCCAGCTTTGTGAAGATCCGAGGGGCCACATTGAGGCCGAATGGCATGGCCCTGAAGGCGTAGCTTTTCCTTTGGAGTCGAAATCCTAGGTAGGAGGAAGCGTGATGGTTCATTGGAATGTGCCAATAGGCATCCGCCAGGTCTATAGAGACCGTGTAGGAACCCTGAGGCAGAAGGGTCCTTATTTGTTGAAGCGTCAGCATCTTGAATTTGTTGTTCTCTATGAACTTGTTGAGGGGGGATAAGTCCAGAATGACTCTGAGCTTGTCTGAGTCCTTCTTGGGAACGCAAAACAGTCTCCCTTGGAACCTGGTGGACTTTACCTTCCTTATCACCTTCTTGTTCAAGAGGTCTAGAACATATTCTTCCAGAATGGGGGTTGATGGTTGAAAGAATCGCTGGAAGATTGGGGGTGGTTGCACCCAACTCCAGCCTAGACCGTTCTTGATGATGCTGTGTGCCCAAGGATCGAAGGTCCAACGATCCTGGAATTGGCGGAGTCTTCCTCCCACCGGAAGCACTTCATTGCTTCTGGTGTCCCGAGGACTTGTTGCCTCGGCCGCTAGCTCCCTTTCCTCCTCTACCTCTGGAGGGACGACGAGAGGCGTCTCTGCTTGCACCCCTGGACGAGCCTCTACCTCTGGCATGAAAGGTAGTGGATGACTGCTCAAAGGCAGGGGTGAAGACCGGTGACTGTGACAACACCGGTTGGGGGACCAACTGAAAGGTCTGTTGTGGTTGGGCAACCACTTGGGAGGTAGCGGGTCCCGGAAACTGACGTCGTTGTTGACGTTGCTGGGGTTTCGGCTTCTGAGGTTTCCTCTTAGGCTGAGGTCCATCGTCCTGAGAGGTTTTCCTTTTCCTGGACATGCCCCACTTGTGGAGAAGGTTCCTATTCTCCGTGGCGGCTCTGTCAGTTATTTCCTTGACAAGGTCAGAAGGAAACAGGTGCTTTCCCCAGATGTTGGAGGAAATCAGCCTCCGGGGTTCGTGTTTCACGGTGGCACCGACAAACACGAATTCACGACAGGCTCTACGAGCCTTTATGAAATGGTACAAGTCCTTCATTACCGTGAGTAAGTGGGATTTGGCCAGTACCATGTAGTGATCGGGTACCGCTGTGTCACAGGCCATTACTTCAAGTTGGACTTGATGAGAAAGCGAAGCTGCAAGCCTCTCCTTCGTGTCTTGTTCCCGGCGAAGGAGGTGGTCGTTGAGCTTGGGGAGGTCTTCATTAAACTGACGTCCGGCGACGTCAGGATCGAGCCTACCCACGACGAAAGTATGTTGGACATCTTTCCATTGCCTAGTGTCAGGGGGTGTCACGATGGAGAAGGGTCTGCACTCCTCCAGTGCAGGGCAGGGTTTCCCTTCTTCCGCCGCTTTAAGGCATGCAGCTAAGGCCTTTTCCAGAAATGGAAGAATCGCAGTGTCAGGTGCGACATAGGTAGGATGCTTCTTGCTCAAGGCAGGAAGCTTAGAGCAGGTAAAGCCCCTGCTCTTAAATGCGTTGGCTAGCATAGCTTGGGCCTTTGCGAGATCGAACACTATCTCCTCTTTAGGTTCGGTCTCCTCCTTCGAGGCAGGTTCAGCACGAAGTCGGACGTAACAGTCCGGGTAGGCCTCGAAGCTTGGGAAGAACTCCACGTCTTCCAACGGGACCGTGCCGATCTTGTCGCTAACAAAGATCCTGCCGGTTGCAATAACCATATGCTCTGCATACCTCCACGGGTTGGCATGAGAGCAAGCTGGGAGATCCTTGACCGAGATCTTCTTCGTGTCTCTGGATCCAATCATCGACCTGATGGACTCCTGGTTCTCCTTCAGTCTGTCGTCCATGACAGCTCTAATCAGTCGGATCAGTTCTTGGGTGGAAGAGGAAGGATCCGGGGTCGAGGAGGTAGACGGAAGGGACAATTCCGTCGGTGTAGGAGTAGGCGGAGGGATGGACGAGGGAGTAGCTCCAATCTCCGACTCGGTGTATTCCACCTTGTCTTCGTCCTCTTCGGCTCCTTGAGCCATAAGCGTCTTCTCCGTATCTTCCGAGACGTCGGAGATCCGTTCATCATCCTCAGAATCCAAACGGCACTCGTGCATGGACTGAGCCATGACCACATCAGGTTCCACTGAAATTTGGACAGTGGGGATTGCTTCCTTTGGAACCACTGAATCAGGGGAGGCCTTAGGGAACAACAGGGACCTCAGTTCTTCGGTGGCCAGGTACGGTCCAGTAGCATTCCTCTGAAAACCACGCACCCACTTGCGCAGTTTCTCACGAGCAATGTCTCTAACCTCCGCTGAGGGAGGGTTATGGAAGGCCTCAACTAGATAGGCCTGGCAGACCGTACATTCCAGTGGATTCCAGAACTTCCAATCCCCTTTCTTGTCTGAGCAAGGGGCGTGAGTCCTGCACGCCGTATGTCCGTAAAACTGGGAGCGTTTCACAGCACAGTAGGCGAAATCGCACTTCATCTGCTCCTCCTGTGGAAGAAAGAGAAAATGAGTATGGGGGAGCCATAGGAGTGGCTCTTAAATTAGGTTAACATTAATCATTAATTTTAACTTAAGGAAGGTGTGATGCATAGAGAATGAAACAGTAAAGGAGACACGCTCCATGCATCTCGCCCGGCTGGTTACCGTAGGCTGGTCCTGGGATAATCCAAATGACCTAGATCATTGGATATAGCTTCCTAGGATTCCCATTATAATGGAACTCCATGGAAAGCCAAGGACAAGGTTGGGATCGAATTCATTCGGTTCCCAGATAAGAGCCAGAAGGCCTCATTAAGGGTAATTGCTTCTGGCAACCAGCCGCGCTAAGATGCACATAGCATGCTGGAAATAGAAGAATGCAAAGAGACAGCATGATCACTAATAGAGCAGAACTAGGTACTGATCTTAGAAGCAAAGCAGCTTATCTATTTGCAAGGTAGGGCTATCTAGTCTTATGATAGCTAAAGAGAGGGGGTGCA
>NW_027168550.1:60000-65000 GCF_036898095.1 Palaemon carinicauda | reverse complement strand
TCACCAACATTGCCATATATGTATGGAACTATTAAAACTCATAAGCCAAATTATCCAGCTAGGCCAATAATTAGCTCTGTAGGTTCAGCAGCATATAAATTATCTAAGTACCTTGTGAATATCCTCAATCCTTTAGTTGGCACCATTTCATATTCAAATATAAAAAAATAATGTAGACTTGATTAACAAACTGAATGAAGTACAGATTAACAGTACCTGTAGGCTTGTCAGTTTTGATGTAGTCTCACTATTCACAAAAGTACCTATTGATGACATGTTGGAATTTTTATCTGAAACATTAGATAATAGACAATTGAATCTACCATTCTCCAAACACACTCTAATAGAATTAATTAAACTATGCATAAAAGAGTGTAAATTTGAATTCAATGGGAGATTTTATGCACAAACTTTTGGTATGGCTATGGGAAACCCTTTATCCCCAGTATTGAGCAATCTATATATGGAATTTTTTGAAAGCAGAATCTTAAATAACATCACACCTAATAATGTAAAATGGTTTCGATATATTGACGACATAATATGTTTGTGGCCAGGAAATGAAAATTTAGATAACTTTTTTCTTAGATTGAATAGTTTGGTACTATCAATAAATTTCACTATGGAGCTGGAGAATAGTTGTACCCTACCTTTTTTGGACTGTTGCATACATAGATGTAATAATAGTCTCAAGTTTAGTGTATACAGAAAGCCAACGAATATCTCGGCATATGTCCTGTGGCCGCGGGGGCATAAAACAATTAGAATAGCGCCAACGTTATCCCTGCGTGTCGTAAGAGGCGACTAAAAGGGACGGGACGAGGGGGCTGGGAACCCCCTCTCCTGTAAAAGTATCCTGTGAGACAGCAACAAAGAGATGGAGCTAGGGGGAGAGTGACTGCTCCCCGCACTCTAGTTTTAGGGTGTTTGAATGTGCGTGGATGTAGTACGATAGTGAGTAAAAGATGTGAGATTGGAAGTATGTTTAGGAGTAGAAGGATGGATGTATTGGCCTTGTGTGAGACAAAGATGAAAGGAAAGGGTGAAGTGATGTTTGGTGAAATGTCTGGTAGAGTGTCTGGGATTGAAAGGGGAAGAGCGAGAGAGGGTGTGGCTTTATTGTTGAGTGAATGGATGACAGGTAAAGTAGTGGAATGGAAGGAGATATCATCTAGGTTAATGTGGGTAAGGGTTAGGTTGGGTAGGGAATGTTGGGCGTTTGTCAGTGCGTATAGGCCAGGTAGTGAGAAAAGTGAAGAAGAGCGGAATGAGTTCTGGAATGAATTAACTAGGTGTGTAGAAGGACTGGGTAGAAGGAATTATGTAGTTGTTATGGGTGACTTAAATGCTAGAGTGGGTGCTGGAGAGGTAGAAGGTGTCATTGGGAAGTATGGCGTACCAGGTGAAAATGAGAGTGGTGAGAGACTGGTAGATATGTGTGTTGAACAAGAGATGGTAATAAGCGCTAGCTTTTTTAAAAAGAAAGATAAAAATAAGTATACATGGGTAAGAGTGGCAAATGGAAGAGTAGTAGAAAGGGCATTAATGGATTATGTGTTGATAACTAAAAGAATGTTTGGAAGATTGAAAGACGTGCACGTGTTTAGGGGTATGGCTAACGGTATGTCTGATCATTTTTTGGTGGAAGGAAAATTAGTTATAGCAAAAGAGTGGGGGAATAGAGTAGGTGGATGTAAAAGGGAGCTAGTGAGGGTTGAAGAGCTAATAAAACCGGGGGTAAAAAGTAAATATCAGGAAAGGTTGAAAATGGCATATGACGAGGTGAGAGTAAGAGAAACTGGTAATTTAGAGGAGTGGAAGTTAGCAAAAGAAAATTTTGTTGGGATTGCAAGTGATGTATGTGGCAAGAAGGTTGTTGGAGGCAGCATGAGGAAGGGCAGTGAATGGTGGAATGAAGGAGTGAAGGTAAAAGTGGAAGAGAAAAATAGGGCTTTTGAAGAATGGCTGCAGAGTAATAGTATAGAGAAGTATGAAAAATATAGAGAGCAAAAGGTGGGAGTAAAGCGCAAGGTACGTGAGGCAAAGAGGGCAGCTGACCTGAGGTGGGGTCAGGGACTGGGTCAGTCATATGAAGAGAATAAGAAGAAGTTTTGGAAAGAAGTGAAGAGAGTAAGGAAGGCCGGCGCAAGAATTGAAGAGACAGTGAAAGATGGAAATGGAAAGTTGTTAAAAGGAGAGGAGGCAAGGAAAAGGTGGGCGGAATATTTTGAAAGTTTGCTGAATGTTGAGGATGATAGGGAGGCAGATATAATTGAGGTTCCAGGAGTTGAGGTGCCAGTGATGGGAGATGAGAATGAGAGAGAGATTACAATAGAGGAAGTGAGGAGAGCACTAGATGAAACGAGAGTAGGAAAAGCATCGGGTATGGATGGTGTGAAAGCTGAGATGTTGAAGGAAGGGGGTGTGACTGTACTTGAATGGTTGGTGAGATTGTTTGATGTGTGTTTTGTGTTGTCAATGGTACCAGTAGATTGGGTCTGTGCATGTATTGTACCACTATATAAGGGTAAGGGAGATGTGCATGTGTTGTAATTCAAGAGGTATTAGTTTGTTGAGTGTAGTTGGAAAAGTGTATGGTAGAATACTGATTAATAGGATTAAGGATAAAACAGAGAATGCAATCTTGGAAGTACAGGGTGGTTTTAGAAGAGGTAGGGGTTGTATGAATCAGATTTTTACAGTTAGGCAGATATGCGAGAAATATTTAGCAAAAGGTAAGGAGGTGTATGTTGCGTTTATGGATCTGGAGAAAGCATATGATTGAGTTGATAGGGAAGCAATGTGGAATGTGATGAGGTTATATGGAGTTGGTGGAAGGTTGTTGCAAGCAGTAAAAAGTTTCTACACAGGTAGTAAAGCATATGTTAGAATAGGAAAGGAGGTGAGCGATTGGTTTCCGGTGAGAGTGGGGCTGAGACAGGGATGTGTGATGTCACCCTGGTTGTTTAACTTGTATGTTGATGGAGTGGTGAGAGAGGTGAATGCTAGAGTGCTTGGACGAGGATTAAAACTGTTAGGCGAGAATGATCATGAATGGGAGGTAAATCAGTTGTTGTTTGCGGATGATACTGTGCTGGTAGCAGACACAGAAGAGAAGCTTGACCGACTAGTGACAGAATTTGGAAGTGTGTGTGAGAGAAGGAAGTTGAGAGTTAATGTGGGTAAGAGTAAGGTTATGAGATGTACGAGAAGGGAAGGTGGTGCAAGGTTGAATGTCATGTTGAATGGAGAGTTACTTGAGGAGGTGGATCAGTTTAAGTACTTGGGGTCTGTTGTTGCAGCAAATGGTGGAGTGGAAGCAGATGTACGTCAGAGAGTGAATGAAGGTTGCAAAGTGTTGAGGGCAGTTAAGGGAGTAGTAAAAAATAGAGGATTGGGCATGAATGTAAAGAGAGTTCTGTATGAGAAAGTGATTGTACCAACTGTGATGTATGGATCGGAGTTGTGGGGAATGAAAGTGATGGAGAGACAGAAATTGAATGTGTTTGAGATAAAGTGTCTGAGGAGTATGGCTGGTGTATCTCGAGTAGATAGGGTTAGGAACGAAGTGGTGAGGGTGAGAACGGGTGTAAGAAATGAGTTAGAGGCTAGAGTGGATATGAATGTGTTGAGGTGGTTTGGCCATGTTGAGAGAATGGAAAATGGCTGTCTGCTAAAGAAGGTGATGAATGCAAGAGTTGATGGGAGAAGTACAAGAGGAAGGCCAAGGTTTGGGTGGATGGATGGTGTGAAGAAAGCTCTGGGTGATAGGAGGATAGATGTGAGAGAGGCAAGAGAGCGTGCTAGAAATAGGAATGAATGGCGAGCGATTGTGACGCAGTTCCGGTAGGCCCTGCTGCTTCCTCCGGTGCCTTAGATGACCGCGGAGGTAGCAGCAGTAGGGGACTCAGCAGTATGAAGCTTCATCTGTAGTGGAAATGTGGGAGGTTGGGCTGTGGCACCCTAGCAGTACCAGCTGAACTCGGCTGAGTCCCTGGTTAGGCTGGAGGAACGTAGAGAGTAGAGGTCCCCTTTTTGTTTTGTTTCTTGTTGTTGTCGGCTACCCCCCAAAATTGGGGGAAGTGCCTTTGGTATATGTATGATGTATGTATGTCCATTATTACTCAAACCAAGGCAACAAAGTTAAGAAATCTGTATTTACTTCCATGTTTTTAAGAGCATTTCGAGTCTGCAGCCCTGAATATATTGATGACGAAATAACTGGTATTAGAGCAATAGGTAAAAAACTAAAGTATCCTGAAATTGTGTTAGATGATGCCCTAAGAACAGCAAAAAAGACTTTTTTCGGTAATGAAAACCGAAAAAACTACAACACACAAAATTTACTTGTACTACCTTATTGTGATTCATTTAAAGAAATTCCCCAACTGTTAAAAAACCTCAATGTAAATGTAGCATTTAAGAGTAAAAATACAATAAAAACAGCCTTGATAAAGAATTCTCCTGACATTACCAAGGGATGTGTATATCGTATTCCATGCAATGCTTGTGAAAATACTATATTGGTCAAACTGGTAAAGCCCTAGAAAAGAGAATTGAACAACATAAGAAAAGTGTCAGGTATGCTCAAGATAATAATGCACTCTTTGCTCACGTTAGAGATAAAAATCACCCTATTAATTGGTCAGGTGCAAAGAAATTGGTTCATTCAAATAACTTAGTGGAAAGAAACATCATAGAGTCCAGTTTCATAAAAGAAACCTTTGAAAACAACTTGAATATTGGTCATGGAATGTATAAACTCGACGCCTTTATATGTAAAGAGATTTGTAAGCTATATAAAAAAACATTAACCACTTAATGTAGAATTGAATGTATTGTGAATAATTAACGTCGCTGTGAAATTAATATTTAGACCTAAGCTACCATTCATTAAAGGAAACAATTATTTTATATAGTATGCATAAGTATAGTGGCACTATATAGTGTTATGCTAGATATAAGTATTGATATATACATCATTATATGTTTATGATATT
>NW_027168550.1:52500-55000 GCF_036898095.1 Palaemon carinicauda | reverse complement strand
CCGTGATTGCCCCTTTTTCAGTTTTTTTCATTTCTTGGCTAAGTCATTTTTCCGTGAGAAATTGGCAAATAGTTTTGCAAAACTTTTATTTTTATGGCATTGGAAACTGTGTATAGATGATCTGGCTACCCATGTGTTACTTTGTTTTTGCCAGATACGCCGTAGATATTGGTATGTGGCGTATTTTCCTGCGGTTGCCACTTTCTGTTTTTTTTTCAATATTTGTAAAAATTTACTACGTAGTAAGGAATTGCCATATAGTATTGATTTTTTTCAGGTTTATTTGTTGGAAAGTGTGTCTTGATGGTAGGGCTACTACGTGCATGTCTTTTTTTTATTTAAGCTGCCGTATATTAGAATGTTGGCCATTTTTCCGCGAGTGCCCCTTTTTATTTTTTTTGCATTTTTTTGCTTAGTCATATTACCGTAAGGAATTGGCAAGGAGTATCGCAAAACTTATATTTTTTATAGTGTTGGAAAGTGTTTCTAGATGATCTGGCTACCCATGCATGAAATTGTTTTTTGCCTTAGATATATTGGATGCCATGAATCAGCTCTTAGAGCAGTTTGATAGTGATGTGGATGATGCATTGGAGATTGATGACCTCACTGATGATGAATATGTAAATATCGATGAGTTGGAGCAGGGGGTCAGGCAGAAATAGGAGGTGACCCAAAATCCTGAAATTATCGGCTTAGGGAATGGAGATGGAGAAGCCGACGACGATATGGGGGAGGAAGAGGGGGTTGGGGCTTCTGGTTCTCATGTTGTCCCAGCCAGCACAATAAAAACTCCTGTGCCATCTACTTCACGTGGTCAGCCCCCAGTAACGGTACCTCAGCTCACGCCAGTGGAGGAGAGGACGGCAATCACCCAGATAGATGCTGAATCGGTTCAAGGTCGCGACGGTACTGTTTGGCGTAGAGACCCAAATCCCACCCTCCCCCATATGTTCACACCAAGGATTGAGCCTGGGGGTCCCACTTCTCTCACGTTGAGAACGAGCAAAGTGTCCGACATTTTCTCGCTCTTTTTGAGCAACCGCATGCTAGCTGAGGTTGTTTTGCATTCTAATGGACGCCTTGCCCTATTGAGAAGTCATTACCATCATAAGGGCAACGTTGCCCTCAGGGACATAGACCTGAGGGAACTGAAGGCGTTTATTGGTATGCTAATAATGACGGCAGTGCGGACGGACAACCATACACCGACCCGGGACATGTGGAACCTCACAGAGGGAAATCCTTTGTACAGATGTACAATGAACGAGCGTCGTTTCACCCTGTTGGTGAGGGTAATTCGCTTCGATGATTCAGCCACCAGAGTAGAGAGGGTGAAAATGGATCGCCTCGCACCCATTAGAAAACTCTTCGATCACGTGGTGACCAATAGTCGAAGCAATTATAGCCCAGGACCACATCTGACTGTGGATGAACAGCTTGTCCCTTTCCGGGGGCGCTGTCCATTCAAGATGTACATTCCAAATAAACCTGGTAAGTAAGTAAAATTCTTTGTTTTTTATATTTGCACATGTTATTATTGTTTTGTATTTATAAAAAAATTGTTTATTTAGTATATATATATATATATATATATATATATATATATATATATATATATATATATATATATATATATATATATATATATATATATATATATATATATATATATATATATATATATATATATATATATATATATCTAATTTGTGAGGTAAAGAACATGCTATATGATTTATGTATTTAAATTATAATATATCATTTATTCTATCTCTATCTATCTCTATCCATGTATAACTTGTTCATTTATTTATCTGATAATTTATCTTTCGTATTTGTAAATGTTTTTCTTATATATTTATTATTATTATTATTTTTACTATATTGATTAGTAATATAAATGTATATTGTGTATTTCTTTCATTTTTTTATCTTTTTAACTTTATTAGTTACTAATTCTATTTCCCTTCTTCTAGGTATGGTATCAAGATTGTATTGGCGTGTGATGCCGATACCCATTACATGTGTATTGCGATTGCCTACTTGGGGAAGGACACTGTCCAGATACCAAGAGGATCAACGCTTGTAGAAGTTTTTACGTCTGATCTTGTGGCACCTTCTCAGAAAAGTGGCCGCACAGTGACGACGGATAACTTTTTCATGACGCTACCGCTTGCTTTGTCACTCATGGATAATGACATGCATTTGTGTTGCACCATTCGCTAAAAGCCTTATATTCCTAAGGAACTTATGGAGAAGGTGTTTCCCCCAAAGGACTCAGTGGCAGTGTTCAATTACGAACACAATCTAACTCTACAGTGTCAGCAAATTAGTAGGACTAAGAAGGTGATGCTGTTGAGTTCCCTGCATCATGATCCGTCTGAAGTCGAAAAAAGGAAGACCGACATTCAGATGTTTTATAATGCGACCAAGGGAGGTGTAGACACATTCGACCAGATGTGTTCTACATCTAGTTGTATTCACAAGTCACGACGCA
>NW_027168550.1:0-40000 GCF_036898095.1 Palaemon carinicauda | reverse complement strand
TACATCGTGGAGAATTCATTTTTTTTCCTTATGAATAGCATTTGAGGGTCACACATCATGGAGATTCCATTTTTTCCCTTATGACTAGCATAGGGGGGTCACACATCGTGGAGATTCCCTTTTTTCCCTTATGACTAGCATAGGAGGGTCACACATAGTGGAGATTCCATTTTTTCCCTTATGACTACCATAGGAGGGTCACATATCGGGGAGATTCCTTTTTTCCCTTATGACTAGGATAGGAGGGTCGCCCATTGTTGTGATTCAATTTTTCATGACTAGCATAGGGGGTCATCCATTGTTGTGATTCCATTTATTTATGACTAGCATAGAGATTAATCCATTGTTGTGATTCCATTTATTCATGACTAGCATAGAGGGTTATCCATTGTTGTGATTCCATTTATTCATGACTAGCATAGAGGATCATCCATTGTTGTGATTCCATTTATTTATGATTAGCATAGAGGGTCCTTCATTTTTGTGATTCCATTTATTTATGACTAGCATAGAGGATCATCCATTGTTGTGATTCCATTTATTTATGACTAGCATAGAGGATCATCCATTGTTGTGATTCCATTTATTTAGGACTAGCATAGAGGGTCCTTCATTGTTGTGATTCCATTTATTTATGACCAGCATAGAGATTAATCCATTGTTGTGATTCCATTTATTTATGAGTAGCATAGAGGGTCATCCATTGTTGTGATTCCAATTATTTTTGACTATCATAGAGGGTCATTCATTGTTGTGATTCCATATATTTATGACTAGCACAGAGGGTCATTCATTATTGTGATTCCATTTATTTATGACTAGCATAGAGGGTCATTCATTGTTGTGATTCCATTTTTATATGACTACCATAGAGATTCACCCATTGTTGTGATTCCATTTTTTTATGACTAGTATAGAGATTCACACATTGTTGTGATTCCCTTTTTTTTAAGACTAGCATAGAGATTCACCCATTGTTGTGATACCATTTCTTTTTATGACTAGCATAAAGGTTCACCCATAGTTGTGATTCCATTTTATTTCGTCCACATAGTGTCACCCATAGTCGTGATCTCCTTTTTCCTGACTAGCCTGGAAGGTCACCTACTTTATAGTTGTGGTTCCAGTTTATTTTGTCTAGCATAGAGGGTCACCTATAGTTGTGATTCCATTTTTTATTGTGTGGCACAGTTGTCATATATATTGTTACTTGTTTGGACACATTACAACCGGACAGCCTAAGCTCACCCATTGTCGTGACCCCGGTTTTCAAGTTAGGCTCTTGTTCAATTACTTGCAAGGCTTACTATTTGGTGATAGTTCTTTCTCGAGAGGCATTTTTTACAGCCTTTGTGCATTTTCCTTAGCTCCATTTTCATCCTTCCTTCCTTGACACTCTTGCGTAAGGCTAGAGCGTTTTTCCCCTCCGGGTAATTTCTTGAACGGTCAACATTGTACTTTGTGCGGTTGAGTTTGTTCTTGTCGCTGTCTCCACAAGAAATTAGCAAAATGACTGCTGCTGAGATCAGTGCATTTGTGGATTTGGCATAACGACAAGGCTATGAGGGAGAAGCATTGCGAAGGTATGTGAGGGAGCTCATGAATGCAGACAAAGCCCGGAGAAGAACAGAGCATGAAAGGATGCTGTATGAAAGGGAGAGAGCGCATGAATTAAGAATGCAGGAGATGGACGCCCGATTGGCACAACTCAATCACTTGCCACCTCAACGCAATGTTGCCAAAGTCCAGCAAGACAATCTCAGGAAGGTCCAGTTCATAGAAGGAGTTACCAAAAAACTCCCTACAGTGGAGTCCCAGGTGACCACGTCCCAGCTCAGCAAGAAGTGCGGACTAAGGGCATTGAGCAACATTGGACATGAGGGCTACGACCTGCGGTTGGGTCAAGAGCCCATGAAGGTGGTACACTAAGTGCCCCTCAGGCACATGAAGGCTGCCAAGCCGGAGCCCAAAGCAGTGAGGATACTTCCTGCAGGGGAAGATGAATGGCTCGGTGACATTGACCTTGGTGAGGTAGCTTGGCTAAGTGAGGAGGCGCAAGAGTTTTCCTCCTCCAGCAGTGAGTCTGAGCCGCATACGCCAGAAGTTAATTCTTGTGAAGGTGTGCTGCTTCCCACCACAGGGGATAGGGCTATTTCCAGCACCATGCCAGAGGTCTCAGAGGAGGGCCAAGAGTCCCCCCTTCCAGAAATGAGTCTGAGCCTCGTACGCCAGAAGTTAATTCTGGTGAGGGTGCGCTACCTTCCAACACTGGGGATATAGCTAATTCAAGCGCCATGCCAGAGGTCTCAGAGGAGGGTCAGAAGTCTCCCTCTTCCAGCCATGAGTCTGAGCCTACAACCAGCAAATTCAATCCGGGTGAAGCTGTGCCACTTAACCCCACTAGCAATAGGGCTACCTCAACCACCAGGCCAGGGGTCCCAGAGAAGGCAAGAAGCTAACCACTTATCAGCGCCGCGACCCCAAGGAGCCAGACAGAGCTCATCAGGTTCCAGCATTTGTACGAGAGGCTGGAAGACTACAGGGCACATGCCTACTCGGACGAGGCTGGAAAAAGTATTCCTTTTCGTGGTGTGTTGGTGAAGCACGTAGCTTCCCGGACCCGGAGTAAGCGCGGAAATTGTTTTCAGCTGACAATGACGGATCGTTCCACGCGCTGCCTCGACGCTGTGACTACTAGGTGTGCCAGTGCCTATCATGCTAACCACGAGTTCCCACAGACATTCTTAAAGGACCATAACCCTCTAACCTACTTGACTGAGCTACATAATGGGAATAAAGGGCTCATGAGGTGGGGCATAGACCTCCAGAACTACAATTGGAAAGTCAAGTGCATAAAGAGCTCAGATGAGAGAGGTATGTTCCCATAGCATTAGTGCCCAATGCACGGTGCCACGTCCATAACGTAGCCATAGTCAGTAGGTTAATTTAGGTTGTATGGAGAAATTTTAATTGGCCTTGGTGTCTCCCCAGGTAGATAAACTTAAGGGGCCACCTTGACATCATTAATTTTTTTAATGAGTTTTTATCTATTTATTTTACCTTGCCTATATGTCAATTTATCTTAATTTTCATGTGTCCCACAGTACTAGGTCACTTAACTGTAACCATTTTTGCATTTTAATTTTCAATTTTGCAGTTTTAAATTTTTTTGGTTGTTGCCTCACAGCCAGCATGCTTATTTCTAAGTGGCACTTAAAGTTAATTTACTGTCAAAATAACGTAAAATTATGACCCTAGTTGCAGCTTAGATATTAATTCATTATCATGGTGATACTCACAGAGGGAGGAGTCATTAAGGTTAGTGGCTTCAGACCTTGCTTGCAGAGTTCTTATCCTGTTTTAGGACAAAATCTCTGCTAAAATTGGGGGTAGTTAGTAATGGAGGTCATTGCGCCACCTTTCTACAAAACAAAGACCATCCCTGCAAGGATTTGGTCGGCATGCCACGAATTTTGGGACCCTACCCAGAGTCTTACCCCCTCCCCCCCCCCAACCATCCAATACCAGTCTACTCCCTTTGAGCTCTCATTTTTCGGCTATCTTTACGAGCCACTGGCGACATCGAAATCCCAGGAGAAAGATGAGGCCTATTGATGGGGGTGTTGGAACACGTGAGAAGGCCTGACCAATGGGACAACAGTCAGGCCAATTCCACCCCCTCCCTCCTTGGGGGCAAAAGGGAGCTCAGTCTGCCTAGGAGCGGCTGGGCATCTTTCTTTCGTTACTCAGCCTCTGTGAGAGTACCATCATCTCTCTTCCCTTTCAGGACATCAGGGAGGCTGGACCTGACACCCTCCACAAGGGAGGAACCAGAGCCCTTTTTACTAAAGTAAGGTATCTGGGTTTGAGATCCTTATCATCCTTACCCAATCTCCCCTCCCTTCCTTATTACATCCCATATTTTTCCTTTTATCCTTTAAAGAAAGATCCTACCCACTGAACCTTTTAACCTATTCCCTATACCCAAACTGCGTGTGCCGTTTAGTCCTAGTCTTAATCAATTCACCCTGTGACAATGTTGATTCCCATGACTAATGTTTAAATCCCTAAGCTTTACATTTTCCTTTAATTTGCTTAAAGGTTTTAACCACACGACTTCATCGTGTTCCCAGCCGGTAGAAGTAAGTGTGCTGTTAATAATTTAATTTACTTCCCTTTCCAGGGAACGTGATTGATGTGCTGAAGTTTCATCCATGGTCCACCAAACTCCATTCGAAGCTCCTCGTGGCTTAGATTGAAATATAATTATCTGTTGTGTTCAACTTTTTTTATTAGTTTTTATTTGATTATTGTAAATACATATACTTGTCAGTATTCCTTGTCTTATTGCTGACTGGCGACATTTCCCATTGTTATTTTTTTGTTATGGCCCTTGAGTCCCTTAAGCAAGGCCGGACTCGAACGTTGGGCCCGTAACAATATATATATATATATATATATATATATATATATATATATATATATATATATATATATATATATATATATATATATATATATATATATATATATATATACTTTTTTTGGCATTATAATTCACACTGACCAAACCCAAAGAAATAATCTCTGAAGGAGTAGATAAAATAAAGAGGGCGTCTCTTACCATTTAAAACTCTGACTTGAACTGAAGCTTCCTTCATGCCCTGGGGAGCACAAACATAAATTCCTGAATCGTGAGACGTTACGTCTGGTATGAAGAGAATACTTGTCGTAGTCGGGCCTTTGTCTGTGGTGATGGTGACGCCCTGCCTCGATCCATCATAGGACACCATCTGAGAATATAAGTATACAAGATATTTAGTTATTTTTCTCTTCTAGACCTTATATATTGAATGATGTTATATATATATATATATATATATATATATATATATATATATATATATATATATATATATATATATATATATATATATATATATATATATATATATATATATATATGTGTGTGTGTGTGTGTGTGTGTGTGTGTGTGTGTGTGTCCCATTAAATCCCAACGTTAGTATTTTTTTTTGAATTTTTAGCAAATTACTATAAATTTGGGGGCCAAGAATACCTATGAAGTAGAAAGAAAAAGTCTATTTCAAAGGTTAAGATTACAATAAGCTATCCTCAAATGAGGAAGATGGGACAAAGGGGTATAGAATAGAGTTTTCAGGCTATTCTTAAATGAATTTT
The DNA here is from genome assembly GCF_036898095.1 of Palaemon carinicauda. NCBI lineage: Eukaryota > Metazoa > Arthropoda > Malacostraca > Decapoda > Palaemonidae > Palaemon > Palaemon carinicauda. Next base: position 34,801 of record NW_027168550.1, on the reverse strand, counting down.
CTGGGAAAATAGGTTTCATGTTTATATATGATAAATAAAGTATTACATTTTCAGATAAAAATAAACCGTTACATAATACCAATCTTACTCAAATATTATGAATTCTCACCTATGTTCTATATGAAAAAAAACAAATGTACTTTTTTCTATTATTATACATGACAAACTTATTTTCTCTTATGAAAGGAGCTGAAACATTCTATGCAAAGAGTCACATTGCATTTTTAACAAAAGGGTCTTATTTTTGCTGTACATTGTTTGTTCATACACCTCTGCTGATTGCTGTGTTTTTTAATAAAATGGTCTTTACCATCATAACAAATTCCAGCAAAATTTGTGTGTGATTGGAAGGTACCAGAGGGTCTTCCTACTGAGCCTTTCATGCAAGGTAATTTCAGATAAGCTACAGAAATTGTCCTTTTAAAATCTAATCAGCCAAGATGTGTGATACCATGTTCTTGGTGCAGCAATTTGATACCATGTTCTTGGTGCAGTAATTTTTAGATAGCTAACATTCCAATGAATGAAGGCCAATACCATTTTTTACATCGAATAGAAGCATAATATTTCCCTACTAACAAATCATAGTGATCTAGAACCCCCATACATTTATTATAGTTGAAAATTGCATTTAGTTGAGGAACACTTCTTGTTTACTTTATTTTGACCAACGCTGGACCTTTGCAAGGAGCTCTACAGTCTCCTAATTAGTTCCAACAGTAACACACTTATCTAGACACTTTGCCATCAGTATTTCTTCATTGATGTCAAACCCGTAGTCATATCAGCCTATTGTTTCTTTTTTTTTATCATATCCTTTGTTAATTTCAATGTACAGTTCTTCAAGTGAATTTCTCTGAGTGTTCCCGACACTTTAAACCCAATATTTCGTAGGTGAACTAATAATTCATATCTAGTAAGACAATAATAATAAAAAAGACAGTTTCAGATTCTGTATATGCAACAACTTTAAGTATTTTCAAGACAACTTTTGAACGTAATGTTATTTCCTCATTTTTATCGATTTGAGGATTATTACCAGAGTAAAGATCAAAATTATAACAGTACTCTGAGGTCCCAAAAGCGCCTAAAGTTCTTATCCAAACCTGAAAGGTTTTGCCTGGATAAGCTGCTTTAGTGAGTTATGCCCATATATTCTCCAATCATTACCTCTATACTTATGCATTGCTCAATTACTTCATCTTGATAAAAAGGATTTCTGAAGCTTCGAAATTAGCCTTCTTACTTTGAATCTTTTATCCCCTTTGTTATTTTCTACATCTGCTTTGTCACAGAAATGCACAATACACTTGAAAAATTTGAATTTATTTTGAGACATTGCTATTTTTACAAGAGATACACCCAAGTCTTCATCTTTTGACCAGTAATAACTCTCCCATGGTAATTGGTGGCAACTTGAAAAAAAAAATTCTATGACAGATTTCAATTTATCTACACGGAACACAAAATCCAGTTTGTTTCTGCTGACTATGGCATAACGAACAGTTTCCTTCACAATGTGATCATAAATATCTGGTGACATTATTGTTTCAAATAATTCCAGAGCTGTTAGGTGATATAGGTCTTCTTTCGTTTTCTTCAAATTATCCTGGAAAGTTTATATTTTCTCTTTCACGTTTGTGTATTCTGGATGTTTGTGTTTCCAACTTGGATCTGAATCACAGTTTCCTTTTATCTATGCCAGTTGAGATATTTGGCATTTTTTTTTTCTTTTGATTTACTACCGGAATTTTCCTTACAATAAACATGGAACTCAAAACTTCCGGGAACAGTTGCTTCTCCAGTCAAATCATCAGGTGTCTCATGCTCATCTGTCAAAGGGTCAACATTATTGGGAATTATAACTATATCGGCTCGTGCAGTGATTTTATCACTTTTATCATCTCTATTGAATAATTCCTCTAAAATTTCATCCATAGTAAGGCCCACTTTAGTCATGGACATGCGTAATAACAGACAGCTTAACACAAGAATACACACAATCACACACAAACGCGCGCACACACACACACACACACACAAACACACACACACATATATATATATATATATATATATATATATATATATATATATATATATATATATATATATATATATATATATATATATATATATGTATATATATATATATGTTCATTGAGAAAATAGTTATAATATGTTTAGAATGTAACTTCACTCGAAATGAGTCCCTCACAACTTTTTAGCAATACTGTTATTTATTTTTAGGAATATTTTGAATAATTTTAAAATAATGCTTAACATGGGTGGATATTTCCTTAGTACTTGTGATCACAACACAGATTTCAAAGAAATTACGATAAGAAACGAGGCAAGTCGGTATGTCCATGTCCCGCAGACTTTGACAGGTTTGAACACGATTTATAAAGCTTCATGGCAGCGTCCTCATTTGAGGACACAATTTTCAAAGTCAATTATGAACAGCTTTATTTGCTTTATAATTCACATTTTTTGCTTAGAAAAGTTGGTTATTGGATTGATTTACTATACTTTTTTAAAATTAATTTTAAACTAGCTATAATAGTTTGAAAAAACCTACTTGAAAATAAGATGGGATGAAACCACATTTTTGTACAACTTTGGCTGTACATAACAGTCTATAAAGTTCTTAATATTACCAAGGAAATGTTATGGGTTGTAATAGTATATAATTATTCCACGCATATATTGATATAGGATGAACTGATATGAGAAAAGGAGTACAAAAAAAATCTTGAAATGTATGTCCTCAAATGAGGACGCTAGAATATAATTATATATATATATATATATATATATATATATATATATATATATATATATATATATATATATATATATATATATATATATATATATATATATATATATATATATATAGTGAGGCTGAGGAAATTCATTAAAACATTTTTAAGGTGAGAATCATAACAACGATAACGATATCACTAGTATCAAAAACACCCTGCTGCCTTCGTTGGTGAACCTAACTTCCGCAGCAGCTGAAGTGGGTGCAGCTTTGAAGGATAGATGAATTTTCCAACGTTTGAACAAGTGAATTAGTTGGAAAAGGATTTCCCCTGATTGGTCAGTCTCTACTTGTTTTGTAGTCACGTGATCAGTGGTAACTTCGTTACCTCTGTGCTAAGTATTGTCATTCAGCGTTGGACACTTCAAGTGTAGAGTTACAACTTTTCTTATGGAGGACGACATTATGTCACGTAGCGAAGACCAAATGGAACAACAAAACTCGGGCGGTATTGAATTTGTGCTGCAACAAGTTTTAGAGCAGCTCAAGCAACAGAAGAGCGAGTTGAACCATTTGCGAGAGGAGGTGAAGGACAGTAACGTTTCTGTTAACCCTGGATAGGTACGCTCCTCGGACACCCCTTTAAGGGTATACTCGGATGCGCGCGACCCCGACGCCGAAAAAAAATTCTTGAAAAATCACTTTTTGCAGTAACCTCCTTTTTTCTTTTGCCAAAAAAACTTCAATGAATGCTTAAAACAACTGTAAAGATAAATACTACTCATCTGCAGAAAAACTATTTATTATAAATATTTTAAAAAATTAAGTAGAAAAAAAAGGCCTTACATAAAAATTCATAAAAAAAAACTTTATACATATATACACAAATCCTTTTAGGAATTGATTCTTGAATGTTTAGGACACATCTTGATGTATTTTGGATGAAGTCAGACCCATGGAGGTGAAGATCTGAAATGAGAAAAAAGGGTAACATTTTTTGGCCAAAAAAATTTGTCCAAATTTCGTGAATTTTTTTGGGTACCCAAATGAAATAGGAAGTGGCTAATTTTTTTAGGGAATAAACATATGTTATCCTAAAATAGAAATATGTAAAAAAATCTTCATTATTCTGTAAATTACATTTATATCAGGGGCCATATCTAAAGGTAATTTTTTGAGTACTTAGAAATTTCGTAAAAAAATACATATATTTAATATATAATATGATATTTATGCAGGTAAAAATATACCAAAATATCACAAATTCTATAGGGAACAAGAACATATATAGATAGGGCAACTTACGCTTCGGATATGTCCACAAAATGGCCGCTAACCACACTGACTCAGACTCCCTAATCTGCCACTTGAAATGTAGGAAGTGTATGTCAATTTCAAGGTGTTATTTACTAATCTAATTATTCTTGGATATGCATAAAAATTTTATGGTGGGTTGCTGGATAATTGTCGATTATTTTACGACTATAAAATTAAAATTCTGACCCAAAAAAAATCTTTTGAAGGGAAATAAAATCGAAAAAAAAATGTAAAACAATATAATATTTTAGCTAAAAAAATTTGATGATATTCAATCAAAAAAGAAGTATTCAAAATTTTCCGACAAATAAACATCTAGAGGAATCACTACTCTGTGATAGTTCCTTAGTACGTAGTAATTTTGAAAGAAATGGGAAAAAACGAAAAAATGGCAATCACCAGAAAATCGAACACATACCTATATATACGCCATATCTGGCTAAAAAAAAGATAGGCATGGGTAGCCAGATCATCTAGAAACACTTTCCAACACTATAAAAATATAAGTTTTGCGACACTACTTGCCAATTCCTTACGGTAACATGACTAAGCAAAAAAATGCAAAACAAATAAAAAAAGGGCACTCGCGGAAAAATGGCTAACATTCTAATATACGGCATTTCAGAAAAAAAAAAATTCAGCCACGTGCTAGGCAAACCATCAAGGCACATTTTCCGACAAATAAACATCTAAATGAATCATTACTCTGTGATAGTTCCTTAGTACGTAGTAATTTTGAAAGAAATGGGAAAAAACGAAAAAATGGCAATCACAGGAAAATCAAACACATACCTATATATACGCTATATCTGGCTAAAAAAAAAATAGGCATGGGTAGCCAGATCATCTAGACACACTTTCCAACACTATAAAAATATAAGTTTTGCGACACTACTTGACAATTCCTTACGGTAACATGACTAAGCAAAAAAATGCAAAACAAATAAAAAGGGGCACTCGCGGAAAAATGCCCAACATTCTAATATACGGCATCTCAGATGAAAAAAAAAGACATGCACGTGTTAACCCAACCATCAAGGCACCCTTTCTAACACATAAACATAAAAAAAAATCAATAATATACGGCAATTCCTTACTACGTAGTAAATTTTTACAAATATTGAAAAAAACAGAAATTGGCAACCGCAGTTAAATACCCAATATACCAATAACTACGTCGTATCTGACAAAAACAAAGTCACGCATGGGTAGCCAGATCATCTAGACACACTTTCCAACACTAAAAAAGCAAAAGTTTTACGACACTATTTGGCAATATCTTACGGAAAAATGACTTGGCAAAAAAATGAAAAAGGGGCACTCGCGGTAAAATGCCTAACATTCTAATATACGGCATCTCAGATAAAAAAAAGACATGCATGTGTTAGCCCAACCATCAAGGCACACTTTCTAACACATAAACATGAAAAAAAATCAATAATATACGGCAATTCCTTACTACGTAGTAAATGTTTACAAATATTGAAAAAAAAACAGAAATTGGCAACCGCAGTTAAATACCCAATATACCAATAACTACATCGTATCTGACAAAAACAAAGTCACGCATGGGTAGCCAGATCATCTAGACACACTTTCCAACACTAAAAAAGCAAAAGTTTTACGACACTATTTGGCAATATCTTACGGAAAAATGACTTGGCAAAAAAATGAAAAAGGGGCACTCGCGGTAAAATGGTCCTCGTGGTGATGAACGACATTTTAACTAAAAAAAAAAAATCATGCACATGGTAGCCAAACAATCCACCAAGACTTTCTACAACTGATAACCTATACAAGTTGCACCATTCTACGACAATTTCATATAACGTAATAACTTTGATAATTATGCAAACTACCTTAGAAGGGTAAACTCTGTCGCGCTCGACCCCGACGCGTCTCAGAAATCGGGGAAGGAGTACAGCTACAGTAATGCACATCTGGACACTACTAGAGTGTGTAGGCGAGACACCTACTGCAGGTCGATCACCCACAAATTCAGTCACGGGGGTGAGTCACGTGAGAAAAACCTTTTTTTTTTTGACGCTCGGGGTCGCGGACGACCCACCGTACCGTTCCAGGGTTAAATCCGATGTCACCAAGTTGTTGGAGAAAGAACTCATTTGGAAACGTGAAGGTAACAAGCAGCAATATAATTTCAACTGTGACATTGAACAAGACTGTGTTCAGGATTTGTGGGCTATTGCCAACAATAAATTTGTATATGCTACAAATTTGCTAAAGGACTGCTCAGAAAAAAAAAAAAAACTTATACGCATTGCCGACACCTCGGAGGCAGGGTGGGATACAGTGAAATTATACGAAACGAATGCAGTCGCTAGTGACAGCGAAGATGAGTCCAGGATTAACAAAGCAGAAAACTGAGCTCTCAAGAAGAGGAAACAGGCAGTTACGAGAAGAGAAGTATCGAAAAAGCGTTCCCAAATTCCTACTGCCGGGCCTCTTATTTATCCTGGTCAGTTTAGTTCATCACAGTCGTGCATGAGTCCAACTTTTGGAACGGGAGACATTCATAATTTTCCAGGACCATCGGGTAATTTTTGTGGCTTCGGTGGAAGGAAAGGACCGTCTGGATGTTGTTTCTCCTGTGGGAGCTTCCAGCACTACAGAAAGGACTGTCCGCTCAACAAGTTCAACCAGTCGGGCGAGTTCAGCAGCAAACCTCAATAAATTAACAGACGAGTATGAGTATTTTTAGTAACGGTGTTAATGATAATTTCACTACCTATTACTTTGAATATGAGTCAGGTCGTAAACAAATTATTGAGAAAGGAAGATTAAGAGACAATTTAAAATTTTGGAAAGACATTGGATCTAGTAACCTTATTATAGACATAATAGAAAATGGATACAGGCTACCGTTTTATTCTAAACCACAGTTGGCACAGTTAGATAACAACCTTTCTGTAAAGAAAGAACAAATTTTTGTTGAGGAGGCTATTTCAAACTTATTGGATAGGGGATTAGTTGAAAAATGTATAGAGCCGCCATATATTGTAAATCCTTTGACAGTTTCTATTCAAGCCAAGGGAAAAAAGAGATTGATATTAGATCTCAGGACAGTTAGCCAACATTTATGGAAACAATCCATAAAGTATGAAGATCTAAGGTTAGTTTTAGAATATTTAAAGCCAAATTCTTTCACATTTAAGTTTGATATTCATAGCGCCCATCATTTTGTTTCAATTTATCCTCCACATACTGATTACCTGGGCTTTGCATGGCAAAACAAACAGGGTGAAAAACAATTTTTAAAATTTTTAGTACTACCGTTTGGAATTTCAAGTGCACCATATTGTTTTCTTAAATCAACAAGGCCTCTTATTTCCAAATGGCGAGGTGAAGGAAAAAAAGGTTATGTTATTTCTAGATGATGGCTTTGGTTGTAATGATACATACGATCTTTGTTTAAAAATGGCAAATTCTATCAAAAATGATCTGATTGCCTCTGGTTTTGTTCCAAATGTTGAGAAATCTCAGTGGGAGCCAGAACAGAAAATTGAGTTTCTAGGGGCATGTTTAAATTCTAAGGACTTTACTATTTCCGTACGTAAAAAGAGAATCGATAAAGCTGTGAACACGATGTTAGAGATTGAAAATAGTATGAGACAACACAGGCGACTTAATGTTAAAAAGTTGCCAGTTTTGTAGGGCAGGTTATTTCTATGTCAATTGTTGTTGGTAATTTGTGCCAGTTCATGACAAGGTATTTGAGCATTGATATTTCTTTAGCACCAAATTGGTCATATTTCATAAAGTCATCTACTCAGAGTTTGGAACAGTTATCGTTTTGGAAGAAAAATTTGACAAATCAATTGTAGGCGTCTGAATCACAATCCTTCTTACACCAAAATTATTTATACTGATGCAAGTACAATAGGTTATTCTGGATATGAAGTGAATACACCAAATGGTATGGTTCATGGGGCTTGGGGCATTAAGGAGGCTGTGAAGTCTTCTACTTGGAGGGAACTTATAGCAGTATTTAAAGTGCTTAAAGCTTTAAGCATCGTTCTGGCTTCAAACAGGGTTAAGTGGTTCACAGACAACCAAGGTGTTTGTAGCATTATTGAAAAAAGGATCAATGAAAACAGAATTACAAGATCTTGCTTTCAATATTCATTCTTTTTGTGTTAAACATTCAATTATTGTAGATATTCAGTGGATTCCCAGGGAAAAGAACCAAATTGCAGATTATCTTTCTAAAATAGTAGAAAGAGATGATTGGGGGTTATCTCCCTTCATAATTATCTCATTATTGAAAAATGGGGTACCATTGATATTGATTGGTTTGTTTCTCCTCACAATGCCAAGCTACCTGTATTTTATAGTAGATTCTGGAATGAGTTTTGTGCAGGTGTTGATGCATTTAGTGCAAATTGGAATGGAAAATTTGGTCTTTTTGTACCACCTGTTACACTTGTAACTAGAGTACTCTAAAAAATGTTGAAAGAAAATGCAAGAAGAATCATAGTCATTCCTGTATGGAAATCTGCTCCATTCTGGCCTCTCTTATGGAAGGGCAATAATTTTATTGAGTATGTTGTGGACTGCATGGATCTGCCCACAAAGAAAGAATATTATGAGACCTGTAAAAATGGTGCAGGAATTTTTGAAAATGAGGACCTGTCATTTAGAATGTTAGCATTAAAAATTATATGTTAAAATCTGTTTCACCATTGTGAATGGTTAATGCTTCTACAAATAAAGAATGTTGTATTTGTTGGCGTGGCTGCCATTATAATTGCTAGACGGAGGAGTTGAGTGGTTTGCCCGTCTTGGCTGACAAGCCATTATAAAATGTAATAGGATGTTAGAAGTAAATTGGAAGATTTTCTATGTATGATATTGTTACATGAAGAAATGTAGGCAAACTATTTGTTTTCCTCTAAATATGCTTCTCCAGTGTTTCTCTGATGATATTGAAGAGTTACCAGAAGTGCTGGCTGAGAAGGTGCCGCTTATCCCGGAACTACTGGTGTCAGCCCGAGCAGATAGTACCACAAAAAGTTATATGAACGCTTTTCAAAGATGGAGGTTTAGGGCATCTAGTAATTCCGTTGGAGAAGAGGACATTTTGACGGCTAAGCCTTTTATATTTGCATTATATTTGTGTTCACTTGTCCAGAGTGCAAGTACTCTAAGTCCTGTAATTAAAGCATTTTACAGTGTAAAATATGTTCATGATTTATATGGACTGAAATCCCCTACAGAATCTACTCTTGTTAAGAATCTACTGGAGGCAGCCAAAAGAAGGCTTTCTCATTCAGTTGTAAGGAAGGAACCTATTACTGCAAAAATACTCTGTGACATGTATGATAGATTATTTCAAGTTGGAAATGTAAAAAAAACAGAGAACAATTTTTGCTTGTCTTTTAGCTTATGCAGGGTTTCTCCGAAGTTCTGAACTGTTAAATATAAAATACTCGGATGTTGTCATAGATTCTTTGCATTTATGTATATTCATAGAGTTTAGTAAAACTGACCAGTACAGAGACGGTGCCTGGGTTGTAATAGCCAGGACAGGTACCAGATTGTGTCCGGTAAGTAATTTGGAAAAATATATTTTATGGAGAGAATTGTCTGTTACTTATTATAATGCTTATATATGTTCTAGAATTGTGTTCGTAAATAATACGTATCATTTAAAAAATATTGGTAAGCATATCTCATATACTATATTAAGAGGGTAGTTTATTGAAGCATTTTCACCACATGTTAAAGATATTTCTAAATATGGTTTTCATTTTTTGCGTGCAGGTTGAGCCACTTCAGCTGCAAATAATGGTATTAAGGATAGGCTATTTAAAAGGCATGGAAGGTGGAAGAGTGATAAAGCCAAAGATGGCTATATCAAAGATTCTCTTAAAGAGAGACTTTTAGTATCACAAACATTGGGTATCTAATTTGATTTCATATGGGATTAAATGGTCAGATACATTATCACTTATTATTATTGTTTTGATCTGGTACTCCTCATTCTAAATTTCCCCGTTCTTTTAGATTCAACAATGTCCAAGCACTCCGATTCATATTAATAGATTATTAATTAAGTATTTGCTTATTTGTTGTCCTAAAGTAGGGACTGTGAGGTCAGGGGAAATGAATTTTCCAACGTTTGAACAAGTGAATTAGCCTAGTTGGAAAAGGATTTCCCCTGATTGGTCAGTCTCTACTTGTTTTGTAGTCACGTGATCAGTGGTAACTTCGTTAGCTCTGTGCTAAGTATTGTCATTCAGCGTTGGACACTTCATGTGTACAGTTACAACTTTACTTTTGATTTTAGGAAATTAATTTCCGTTTAGAACCAGATCAGAAAAATAACAGTAATTTTATGTAAATGTGTAGAGCTTCTACTAGAAACACAAATACATTGTTTTAATTAGACATTCGTGGATTAAGAACAAGATTTGTGTAGCATATGTTTCCTTCAGATTGATTGATGTTAAGTTAGTGTTTATTTTGTATATGTAGTGAAATATGGATGATTGAAATGTACACAGCAATGCCCAAGCGCTCCTATTCATATTAATGAATTATCAATTAAGTATTTGCTTATTTGTTGTCCTAAAGTAGGGACTATGAGGTCAGGGGAAGTCAAATGTCCAGCCTTTTTGTATGCTCCTTAAACAATTACCTTAAATTTCTTTATACAAATAAGTGTTTATTTGAAATGTTTATGCATATCCATAAGTACATTAAAACGAATACATATGCATACAGTATATTTGCACGCATACATAAATGCAAACATATCTATTTACCTATATATGGGATATAAATATATATATATATATATATATATATATATATATATATATATATATATATATATATATATATATATATATATATATATATATATATATATATATATATATATATATATATATATATATATATATATATATATATATATATATATATATATATATATATATATATATATATATATATATATATATATATACATGCACACACACACATGTATATATATATATATATATATATATATATATATATATATATATATATATATATATATATATATATATATATATATATGTATATATAAATATATATATATATATATATATATATATATATATATATATATATATATAATATATATATATATATATATATATATATATATATATATATATATATATATATATATATATATATATATATATATAAGAGGAGGAGGGACTCCCGGAAAGTACCCAGACGAGTGAATTCTAAAATATCACTCCTGGAAAAAAGGGAAATTCAAGATATAAAACTAATACTGATGCAATGTAAAATTACTTCTATGGAAGCTAGTCCGAAATACCATCTCCATATATCATGAAAGGAAGAGATGGAACCATTGAAGAGAGTTAAGATCATGCCAGTGATAGGGAGGAGGTGTGTGTGAGGCATCAGCTGATCAGATAGATGGAAGGAAGTGGTGGAGAGTGGTATGGGTGGGAGAAGATAATAAAATAAATATGAATAGATGAAGAAAATTGACTCGGGTGCCAAACCCTGCAATACAGTAGAACGGGTATGTAAGCAATTATGTTGGAAGAATAAGTTTATTACCCATTATTTCTTGCATAACATCACCATCAATTTGTTCCTACCTTGTCTCTGTGGTACCAGAATATGTTCTCCGGAGGCTCAGGGCTGTCAGGTACAACACATGTTATGTTCAGAGGTGAGCCGTGATCCACGTATAGTTCGGGACCTACAGGAATGATCGCCTGGGGTTCTGTAAATATCAATATGTATATTATTTTTACATAGAGACACCTGGTAACGTAAGTTCATTACCAATATATATATATATATATATATATATATATATATATATATATATATATATATATATATATATATATATATATATATATATATATATATATATATATATATATATATATATATATATATATATATATATATATATATATATATATATATATATATATATATATATATATATATATATATATATATATATATATATATATATATATATATATATATATATATATATATATATATATATATATATATATATATATATATATATATATATATATATATATATATATATATGTGTGTGTGTGTGTGTGTGTGTGTGTGTGTGTGCATAATATGTCTTGGTGTTAGCTTGCATAAAGAATTAGAATTTTAATAAAAATCCTATGTTACTCTTTTCTAAAATTGAACATCTAAAATTCTACATGAAACAATTTTCATTAAACATATGTTGTTTTGTTTTCTACCACCACAAATGTTATTAATTAAGATTGTAGATATATTTTGTTCATGTAATATTAAAAAGTAAAAGATTCACAAACCAACGACATTGAGGCTGATGACTCTAGCAACTGGAGGCTTCATGGAAACCTGACATTCGTATTTTCCAGCATCTCTCATCTGTGGGTATCTTATCCTTAGCATCCAGACATCGGATCCGGGTTTGTTCATAGCTTCGAATCGGTCGTCGTTTGTGAAGGTGATTCGACCCACTGTCAGCACCTGGATGTCTTTATGTCTCACCCAGGAAACCTATGATGAAATACTCTTTAAAGCAGGAATTGGTTCAACTGATAAGTAGAGGAAAGTCATGTGACCAGGCATTTACATATCATGTGAATCAGATCAAAAGAATATAATTTAATTAAAGAATTGGTTCACATGATAAGTAGTGCAAAGTATGGCCTTACCCTGTAACCAAACATTGGCATATCATTTGATTAGAGTTTAGAAATATAATCTATGCCCATTTTTGTGAGAAGTATAGTAAGATGAGCGTTATGATGAATAATTTGTAGATTTGTGAAATCATATTAATTGAATGGAAAATACTGCCTGGATATGTTTAAATTAGATAATTGATTATAAATTTTAAGAGTATTGTTGCTAGCATTCTGTTTGACTTGAGTGACGAACAACTTGTTTGGTTTTAGGACAGATGAAAAATTATAAAATATTATAGGTTATGAGATAGACGCATTTCCATTAAATACTTAAAAAATACATAATTATAAATATTTATTTTTCCGTTTGCCAACAAATGAGGAATTAAAACATCATGAAGATATTGCGAGTCTTAGACTGATCCTAATATATTTTATATGGGTAACATATTGCTTCCCAAAATGTTTATTTATTTCTTTATTTCCATTCCTCACCAAGCTATTTTTCTGTGTTGAAACTCTTGGCCGTATAGCATCCTGTTTTTCCCACCAGAGATGAAAATTAGCTAATGGTGATAATAAAAATAATAATGATAATAATAATGATGATTAAGAAATAATAATGATAATAATGATAATAATAATGATGATTAAGAAATAATAATAATAATAATAATAATAATAATAATAATAATAATAATAATAATAATAATAATAATAATAATAAATGACTAGGTGGAATTGGAGCTGTAAGAAACACCAGTTTCCCTTGAAATAAGGTTTATTCCATGTATATTGACAGATAATCTATATCAAATGTATATAATAATAATAATAATAATAATAATAATAATAATAATAATAATAATAATAATAATAATAATAATAATAATAATAATAATACGGTCCAGTTACATAAATAAGCGGATGCTTTAACCTGAGAAAATCTCGAACTGAATCTAAAAAGATTGTTAATAAAGAAAAATCCCCTCGAATTAAAACCCTCTCTCAGAAATACCACCAAAACCTAAATAAGTAAGTTTGACTCACTATTTTCGTCCCTAGATTCAGGACGTGACAGTGGAGGTAGACAGTCTTGCCTTTGATGACAGTGACGTTGGTTGCAGTTGTGTCGGCAAAGGAAGGAAGAAGATTGTTGTTGAATCTGGCTGGCGGGGTGAACAGGGCCGCCCCGCCTCCCACGAAATGACTGATAGTTGTCGTCGTTGGCCCCACAGCTGGTGGGGAGCTGACGTTTACTGGAATGAAATGTCAGGATCTTTCTGCATTGGGTCTGGTCCAAAGAGGAACCTCATTGAAGGATTTCACGCCTCTGTTGTATTGGGTATTGCTGTTGTCATTGCTGTCATCAACTGGGGACATAAAAGAACTCTGCGAGGCTCCTGCAGAGAATAGAGACAGTCTACAGTTACTTACAAGACATAACCATTATGGTATTCAAAATATATTTCTAATATTTATTGTTTTCTACTACTACTACTACTACTACTACTACTACTACTACTACTATATTATTATTATTATTATTATTATTATTATCATTATTATTATTATTGTCCGTGCTACGCAGTATAACTTAGCAATCCATGTTTGCCAACGGTTATCCTTGTATAAACGGATGAGAAACTTGGTGGAAGAATGAGAGCTTTGTGTGTGGAGGAAATCTCACCCGAAATCTCAATGAAGTCACTGGGAGAAGGGTGATGGATTGGATTTAAAGTGGAGGACAAACTGTCTCTTTGGTTTCTACTCTTGATGCCCCGCGGTTGATCTCATTAGAATTAGTATGGACCGACAGGGGTCACTTACCTTAGGCAGATAGGCACTAGAAATTAAAAGGAACTGGCTATCCTTTGATGTATCTAGCCATTGAATCCTCTATGGATTTAGTTAGTCATGGAAAGAGAAGATGACTGAATTGGTTCCAGTCCCGGGCCTAGAAGGGTGCTAAGAATCTCCCGGTTTATAAATAATAAAGAAAAATTTGAAATGTGTAACTGGAATGTTAGAACCATGAATCAGATTGGGAAGTTACAGCAAGTAGAGACCGAGTTTATGAAATATGGTTCGGATGTCTTGGCCCTTAGTGAAGAACGTTGTAAGGGGATTTGTAAGGAAACTTCAGACCAAGGCAATATATATATACATATATATATATATATATATATATATATATATATATATATATATATATATATATATATATATATATATATATATATATATATATATATATATATAAAAAGAAGGACAAATAGTCTGGACAACATCTTACAATTTATTGGTGCCGACGTTTCAGGACTCATCCCATTATCAAGGCTAAAATGGACATATAAAACATTATAAGCATAACTCAGTAAAAATATATAAAATACAAAAAAAAAAGACAGTCAAAATTAAAATTGAAATTATAAACACAGTTACAAGTAAAATATGGAGATAAAAATATTACCTAAGAGAACAGTATCTTAAAATTAAATATACAAAAGTCAAAGTTGTCTAAGGAGACCAACGTGTCTGGAACAGACTAGAGTACTGAGTGACTATCTGAAGGACAGTACTCAGGAAGAAAATTCTAAATTTCCCAGCTTAAGCGATGTGGAGGGGGACAGAGGATAATTGGCTGTTTAGTTTAGGAGCCTTTTCTTTAATCATTAACGATTCCAATACTAGTAGAGAGGAGTTATTTGGCGCCTGAGCTATGATTTCAAATTTTTCATATGTAATGTTGGTCTTGCATTTACTTGCATGTTCTCTGATGGTTGAGAATTCTTTGGTTTTGAGCGCACATCCAGTTCTATGACTCACTCCCCGATGCGCATCTATGCGAACCTTGAACAATCTTTTTGTGGAACCCACATAATTTCCGAGATTACATCTCGGACAAGTAAACATATAGACCACTGAAGAACGCATTAGGTCGGGGAGAAAATCCTTAATTCTAAACATAGATCCCACTGTCCGGGGATTCTTAACAATAATTTTAAAATCCAGACTTGGAAAATTGTTTAAAATGACCTTTTTAATTTGTTTCCCATATTTTCCGTTATTAATAAAAGGCAAAGAGGCATAGAAAAACATTTTTGGTACTGTAGGAACTTGAAGTTTAGGTTGGTAATGTTTGGTCAGAAATTTGTTAACTAATCTATAAAATATTTTAGTTGGAAAACAGTTATCCTTGAAATGCTGCTTCAAAAAGACTATTTCATTATGAAAGGATGTCCAGTCAGACGAAAGGTAAAATGCCCTGCAGATCAGGGTTGTTACGGCCTTTAGCTTAAAATTATAAAAGCAAAAGCTAAAAAAGTTGGTGCCTAAACCAGTGAACGTCTTTTTTCTAAATACGCTTGTTTCTAGACGTGTCTGCCCTCTTGAGATGTTAATGTCAAGATATGGTAATTTGTTATTTTCTTCTTCCTCAATAGTGAACTTGATGTTTGGATGAACGTTATTGATGAAATCTAAAAATCTAGCAGCATGTTCCTTTTGCTTGAAAGTAGCTAACGTATCATCTACGTAGCGTTTATAAAATATAGGTCTAAATAGCAAAGGACATTGGTCTAAAAACTGCTCCTCAAGATGACACATAAAAATATTGGCGAAGGTGGGCCCAAGAGGGCTACCCATAGCCATACCATCAAGTTGTTTAAACAACTTGCCATCAAAAATAAAATGAGTGTCAATCACTGCAAGTTCAAGTAATTTTTTAAAATCAGACTTATTAAAACCGTGATATAAGTCGTTTGGAAAAATAAAAAGTTTATTTAAAATTATTTCAATGGTTTCTTGCAAGGGCATGTTCGTAAATAGTGATTCAACTTCATAGCTAACCATATAATTACACTTGTTTTGAGTTGTGATTTCAAGTATCAGGTACCTCAAATGAATATACGCTGCCCAATTCTGCCTCTCTGATACCTGAAATCACAACTCAAAACAAGTGTAATTATATGGTTAGCTATGATGTTGAATCACTATTTACGAACGTGCCCTTGCAAGAAACCATTGAAATAATTTTAAATAAACTTTTTATTTTTCCAAACGACTTATATCACGGTTTTAATAAGTCTGATTTTAGAAAATTACTTGAACTTGCAGTGATTGACACTCATTTTATTTTTGATGGCAAGTTGTTTAAACAACTTGATGGTATGGCTATGGGTAGCCCTCTTGGGCCCACCTTCGCCAATATTTTTATGTGGGAGGCAGAATTGGGCAGCGTATATTCATTTGAGGTACCTGATACTTGAAATCACAACTCAAAACAAGTGTAATTATATGGTTAGCTATGTCCGAGATGTAATCTCGGAAATTATGTGGGTTCCACAAAAAGATTGCTGAAAGTTCGCATAAATGCGCATCGGGGAGTGAGTCATAGAACTGGATGTGCGCTCAAAACCAAAGAATTCTCAACCATCAGAGAACATGCAAGTAAATGCAAGACCAACATTACATATAAAAAATTTGAAATCATAGCTCAGGCGCCAAATAACTCCTCTCTACTAGTATTGGAATCGTTAATGATTAAAGAAAAGGCTCCTAAACTAAACAGCCAATTATCCTCTGTCCCCCTCCACATCGCTTAAGCTGGGAAATTTAGAATTTTCTTCCTGAGTACTGTCCTTCAGATAGTCACTCAGTACTCTAGTCTGTTCCAGACAGGTTGGTCTCCTTAGACAATTTTGACTTTTATATATTTAATTTTAAGATACTGTTCTCTTAGTTAATATTTTTATTTCCATATTTTACTTGTAACTGTGTTTATAATTTCAATTTTAATTTTGACTGTCTTTTTTTTTGTATTTTATATATTTTTACTGAGTTTTGCTTATAATGTTTTATATGTCCATTTTAGCCTTGATAGTGGGATGAGTCCTGAAACGTCGGCCCCAATAAATTGTAAGATGTTGTCCAGACTATTCGTCCTCCTTTTTATTTTATCTTTGAAGCTCGCCAGGAGCAACGACCTACCTCAATATATATATATATATATATATATATATATATATATATATATATATATATATATATATATATATATATATATATATATATATATATATATATATATATATATATATATATATATATATATATACATATATATATACATATATGTATATATATACATATATGTATATATATACATATATATATATATATACATATATATATATATATATATATATATATATATATATATAAATATATATATATATATATATATATATATATATATATATATATATATATATATATATATATATGTATATATATACATATGCATATATATATATATATATATATATATATATATATATATATATATATATATATATATATATATATATATGTATATATATATATATATATATATATATATATATATATATATATATATATATATATTTACATATATATATATATATATATATATATATATATATATATATATATATACATATATATATATATATATATATATATATATATATATATATATATATATATATATATATATATATATCTATCTATATATATCTATCTATATATATATATATATATATATATATATATATATATATATATATATATATATATATATATATATATATATATATATCTATATATATCTATCTATCTATATATATATATATATATATATATATATATATATATATATATATATATATATATTTATTTATACATATATATATATATATATATATATATATATATATACTATCTATATATATATATATATATATATATATATATATATATATATATATATATATATATATATATATATATATATATATATATTATTTATACATATATATATATATATATATATATATATATATATATATATATATATATATATATATATATATATATATATATATATATATATATATATACAAACACACACACGAAGACCAGATGAAGTTGAAAGAGAAGGGGTAGGAATGTTGATGGCACCAAGAGCAGAAGAGGCATTAACAAAGTGGAGAGCTGTAAATAGAAATATTGTTACTAACAAAGTTCAAATCAAAGCAGTGCAATATGTGTGTTATAGTTTGCTATGCCCCAAGAATGATTCCCTTGAAGTAAGCAAAGATTAATACTTTGAAAAACTCCAGAGGATAATAGATGAGATCCTAGAGAAACATGAAAATTTTGATTGATGACTTCAATGCTAAAGTTGGAAGAAATAATCAAGGGACAGAGAATGTGTTGGGTGTCGAGTGTGTTGACAAAGTTGCAAATAAAAATGGAGAACATTTCATAAGTTTCTGTTCAGCAAACAATATTCTCATGGAAGGTACTATTTTTCAACACATGAACATCCACAAGTATACATGGACTTCACCATATGGAAATTACATAAATCAGATAGATCACATTACCATTAGTAAAGAAAGAAAGGGGGCTCTGGTGTAAATAGGTGCAGATATTGATAGTGACCACTAGCTCCATATTGCCACACTGAAATTAAAACTGCAAAACACCCAAGAGATAGATGGATAGAATACCTAGGTTGGATGCAACTTAGCTTTTAGAACAAGACCATTGAGGAATATATGCAATTCAATGTAGGAATTGATTTGCAGTCTTAGAGATTTAAAAAAAAATACAATTAATGAAGAATGTTGTGATATTAAGAACATATATCAGTCAGTTGGTAGTGAGATCTTGGGACACGCATTTACAATGAGAAAGCCATGGATATCGAATGATACTGGGGATACTATAAAAAATAGGATAAGTACAAAAATTGATGGTTGAAGGTTTTCAAGGAAGTGATGAAAATTACAAAGTAGAGCATACTAAGTATTCCAATATAAATAGTGAGGTCAAAAGGAAAGCCAGGAATAAATGGAGAGAGTATTTAAATAGTAAAGCAGATGAGGCTGACAAAGCTATGAATTCAGTAAGTGGCTATGGTGTAAGAATTGCTCAAAGAATTATTAATGAAATTGCGACTGTGGCAAATAAGAAAAAAACATATACCAATCAAAAAGAGAGATGGCTTTGTAATAGCAACAGAAGATGAATGAAAGACGACGTTAGATGAAACACTTTACTGAGATTATGAATAGGACACATAAAGGGAATAATTTTATTTATATGACTGAAGCTGATGATAACCTTGATGTTACCAAGAATTAATTCTGTGTGTTTGGATTCAATGCTATCGAAAAAAAACTAATGAGATGGAAAGACTCGGGATACTATGGAATAACTGCTATGATGATGCTGGCCTAAAATGAAGTGACTCCCAGACTACTGATAAGATAATTTTGTAGAATGTGGCATAAAGAGGCAAAACCTGATGAATGGGAGTTAGGAGTGTTGGTGAAAATAGCCAAAAAAAAAAAAAAAAAAAAAGACTTGACTGATTGCAATAACTACAGAGGAATAACACTTATGTCATTTGTAATGAATATATATAGTATGCTTATTCTAAAGAGACTGAAGAGAAATATTGATGAAAAGCTGAGAGATGAACCAGCATGATTTAGAAAAGGTAGAAGTTGCACTGAACAAATTTTCATTTTGAGACATGTTATACAGCAATGCATAAAATAAACAAATACCGCTTCAATGACATTTGTAGACTACAAGAAAGCCTTTGATAGTGTGCACTTGCCAATTTTGTGGAGTCCTGCGTTATTATGGAATTCTTCTTAAATATGTAAATTTGATTATGCTAGTACAAAGTTCAAATTAATGGTGTCTTATTAAATGAATTTCCAGTGAACAGCAAGCAGAGTACTCCAAGGATTGTGTTGTCACCTATGTTGTTTATCCTCCTTATGGATTTTTTAATGTAAAACAGTCTGAGAGAATGGAGAAGTGTTGGACCGGATTGCCGATAAGAATTTTGCAGACCTCGAGTGTGCTGATGATGCTGTCCTTGTTAGCAGAACACCACAGGATTTGCAATACTTGGTTACCAGAATCCATGAAATATCATGCGAGGTTAAGCTGAAGATGAATAGAAGAAAGACAGAGATGATGAGGACGGAGTATGCAATGAAGTATGAAATATCATTGGAAGGAGAAATAATTAATGTGTTAGAATCAAATAAGTATCTAGGAACTATGATCTCTAATAAATGGTTTTTAGAATTGGAGTTTGGTGAAAGATTGATAAAAGCAAATCAGACAATGGCTAGGTTGAGTAGAATCTTGAAATCAAATCGTCTGAAATTATAGAAATCAGATCGGTGTTACTATATGGACATGAGTCATGGTATGATAATGAAACAATCTCCCAATAGATTTGGTAGATTTCTGAACAAAAAACTAAGAAGGGTAATGGTAGTCAAATGGCTGGACAGGATTAAAAATGAAACTATAAGAGAGAGCGCAATATGTGGATGAGATGGAGATGAGGGGTCCAGGCATGTTCTTCGCACTCCCCAAGAGAGATTAGTTCACTAAACGTTCAGCTGTACTCCACAAGGTACTAGAAGAGTTAGAAGACCAAGGCCTACATGGCTGAGGATTATGAAGTGGAAAATAAGATAAAATGAATGGAGATGTATTGAATTAAAAGCTCAACATAGAGACGGCTGGCGAAATCTAACTGAGGCCCTTTGCGTCAAGAGGCATAGGAGGAGATGATGATGATGATGATGATGATTATTATTATTATTATTTTTATTATTATTACTAGTAGTAGTAGTAGTTGTTGTTGTAGTAGTAGTAGTATATAGTTGTTAAGGATATTTTTAATGCCAAAAAATATCATTGCAACTCTAACAACCCATTTTGTGAATACTAATAGTAAACATTATTGATGAAAAAAACAAAAGAAATACTGGGCCATCTAATTAAAAGCTATCTGGAAGATATTTGGAAGTTTACTGCATATTTTATAACATTTAAATGAATAACATAATAGTAGTAATCGACTACCAATATGACCAAATGACAATACTTGCCAATATTGATATCAAGTGATGCTTCGATATTCATGTTAACTTGCTCCTAAGCCATTAAATGAAACATCTGGAATTCTGATTGCTATCATGATATTGGAAAAGAGCCATTGCATTGCTCACAGAGAGAGAGAGAGAGAGAGAGAGAGAGAGAGAGAGAGAGAGAGAGAGAGAGAGAGAGAGAGAGAGAGAGACTGCTCGAATGGATCTGATCAATAACTTATTCCTGTGGAGATAAAGTGTTCTGATTGAATTTATTTGTAAATATGGTACGCTCTGTAAGTATAAATGTTCAACAATGATATAATAAATGATAAACAGGAACATTGTGTACCCTATACGAATATGATAGTGCACGTGGATACACTGAAGACATAAAAACTGATATTATCTAAGTAAGAAAACCAAAAACGTAAGCTTTATTTTGATAATTCAATTGTAACACACTTCCTTGGTTTTATATTGTCGTATTTAAATTTGTGAAAAATTAAAGCATAAAATCCTAATGAATCATAATGAAAACTACCATTAAATTAAAAAAAAAGGCTTCCTTTCAAATGATATAGTCATACATGGCTTAAGATCAGTTTGCGTTAACCCAGAACCAGGGTCCAAAGATGGTGAAAATTTTCAAGTTTTATTTTCGAAACTACCTAATGATAAGTGAACTTAACTACTGTATAATGACACACCCAACCACCTGCTACTAATAATTATGATAATGATTGTTCAATAGAAAATAACCCTGTTCACCTAACCTATTTTTATTCAATAATACAATAGACAGATTTATAAAGTCTGATACACCTCTAAATTTGTCATTTTGTATATCACACTAGAGGAACAAGAATGCAATAATTCCCGAATTCACAAAAGCAGACCTTGAAAAACGTGAAATTGAAGAAATTTCTAAAAACAGATGAATATGAAAGGTCTGGTCCTCGGTTTATAATTAAAATATTACTGATATATTATGATATTCTTGTTGATTTCGAAGTATTTTTCATCTTTTATTTATATCTCATATTGTATATTTGCCATTCACTTGTTCACGTTCCTAAGTTACTTTCCCTATTGGCTCCTTTGGGCAATAAGCAATCTGCTTTTTCAATCAAGGCTATAGCTTAGCTTAAATTGATAATAATAACTGTTAACTGCAATTGTAGTTGCACATAGCAGTTAGGTTCCGACTTCTTTTGAGCTTCCGGTGGCATGGTTGGAAGTGGCCTTCGCTCTCATTTGAAGGGGCCAGGGTTTGATCCAACTATGAGATAGAAATTTATTTCTATTTGAGCATGTTATTGTGTTGACTTTCATCCATAATGACTCAATGGGCGAATTTTGGATTAAAAACTATCAATTGTGTCCCCTGGTGGGCTGGGAAGTTGAGGAAAACTCGCTGGTAAGAGACTGATGTCTCGCCCGGTAAATCCTGAATTGGAGATAAGATTTAGGTCCTGACTTCTTTTCAGCCTCTGGTGGCATGGTGAGGAGCGACCTGGCCTTTCATTTGAAGGGGCTAGGGTTCAATTTCCGTAAAAGATAGAATTTTATTTCTATTTAGGTGCGATATTGTGTTGACTATATATATATATATATATATATATATATATATATATATATATATATATATATATATATATATATATATATATATATATATATATATATATATATATATATATATATATATATATATATATATATATATATATATATATATATATATATAACGGATTTTGAGCGAAGCGAAAAATCTATTTTTGGGTGAGATGGCCATGTCGTCCTGATGGAAGTTCCTATAGGGTTTCTTCCTAGGGTATATTACAACTACGGCGATATTCCCAGAGAATTTACCTTAAGGTACTAGAATTCTAACTCCTGGAGCGAATATCCCTCCTGAAAGGGATATCGCGACATATCAGAGGACGTGTTCTTGACACGCCACATGGCAATCTGCATCCCGAACAGAGATTTCGTCTCGTAGGGGGCGATTGGCAAGAAACAAATTCGGGAAAGAAAAAGGGGGAGCCGCTCCCAAGGCTCCCTATCTCCCGATTCGTATGCGTGCCTGGTGCCAATCCTGGTGCCATCTGTATTCCTTGTAGCGTACACGAGGTGCTACAGATACTGTATGTAGGGAGGGGTCCTACAGCCCTTTCTTAGAAAGGCAAGGGCGGGTCCATCAGGACGACATGGCCATCTCACCCAAAAATAGATTTTTCGCTTCGCTCAAAATCTGTTTATTGGGCTCAAGCCATGTCGTCCTGATGGAAGTATACCAGAGCATTACTGTATCTGTGGATTCTCAGAACGTGCCGTACTCCCCGGAGGTAATTTTTCCCGGTCGACTAGACCTAGAGACCTAAGATGTTACCGTTATACATCTTTTCAACTAACTATAAACCATGTTAGAGCTTCCTGCCCCCTACAGGGAAGAGTCCTACTAGACTCTGGAAAAGTCTCGAAGAGTACATATACCTATGTATGAATACCAGGCAAGCTAATATAGTGGTCTCGCCCTATATTAAGTAAAGCATAGTTTGTAAAGAACCACTGCGTCAATATGAAATATTGACCAGTAATCCGCACAATACTTGTATTGGACAAAGGATTATATCCGCATAGGAAGAAACTAATAAAACCGCCCTCGTCCCTTTATGGGACAGAGTCCTCCCATTAGGGGACTTCATAAACCAACGCAACATAGCTTGCATAAAAGAACAATTCTATTAGAATTATCCCAGATAAGGTACATAGAATAAATGCTCAATTATACCAATAAATTGACACAGGTGAAAGAGACGCAAGGTTCTCAAGAACAAGTTTATTGACAGACAATAAATAGACAGGTTAACAACAATTATATATATATATATATATAAAAAGAGAATAACCCAAAACTTCAAGCATAAGTATGATAGTAAACAGAACTTGTTTATCTGAAAGAAAAAACATCCAATGCCACTTTTTTGAGATACCGAGGTATCAAGTCATAAAAGTCTGTATTACAAATCAATCACATTAGCGTTAGAAACGCTCGGCACACATGTCTGCACTTATGCTAGGTTCACCTTTGAAAAAGGAACAGTCTATGTGGGCACTCAGTGCCCTCATTTAGTTTGTAGTGCAGTATGTACCTACACACTCACCCTGGACTTAATCGTCCCAATTAAGACCACTGTTCCTCGCAGAGTTAAACAGTAGGGTTAACCACACGACCCACTGCTACCACAGATCTCTTTAGTTCCTCTACTTGCTTCGCATAGTGGCAAAAGAACACTCTGGAAGACTTCCAGCCAGTGTATGAACGGAGATGTTCAAAATCCATACAATTAAAGAAATTTAGGGATGAGGCAACTTTCCTCGGATCATGACCTGCGGGTGTACTGTCAGGATCCGCTCTGCGAATAAAATATCTGATTTTCGCTCTGAGTTGATTCAGAGATAAATTTGAGCCTGATGTTTCTCCCCTGAATAGTTGACCACCCTTGAAGTCTAAAGTTCTACGAAGATAAACATTTAGGCATTCTACTGGGCATAGAGATGCATCTTCTTTCAGAGGGCAGATTCTCCAGGGACCCCACCTGTTGGTGGGTAACTCATTCTTGGCGAGAAACGTAGGATCCGGAAACAGGTTCAGTTCCCCCCCATCCAGGAACTGAACACGACCTGCCTCTCTCGAGAGGGCTACGATCTCACTAACCCTGGCCCCGGACGCGAGTGCAAATAGGAAAATAACTTTTTCTGTCAAATCCTTTAACGCAAATTCTTCATTGCTCAACAGGGAGGCGAAATGAAGAACTTTGTCTAAAGACCATGAAATGGGCTTTGGAGGTGCTGAAGGTCTGAGCCTAGCGCAGGCTTTCGGAACTTTATTAAAGATCTCGTTACCTAGGTCGATCTGGAAGGCATATAAAATGGGTCTCATCAAAGCAGACTTACACACTGAAATCGTGTTAGCTGCCAACCCTTGACCATGGAGGTGGATGAAGAAAGATAAGCAGAAGTCTGTCGAGATCTCCTGCGGATTCTTCGCCTTTACAAAGGCCACCCATTTTCTCTAAGATGACTCATATTGCCTTCTAGTCGATTTGCACTTATATTCCTCTAGGGAGTCTATGCTGGCTTTCGAAATCCCGAAACGCTTTCTCACAGCAAGGGAGAGAAAATCATGAGCTGCAGGGTCCGGGTTTTCTGTAATGAAGCGCAGACAGTCGACTTCTGGACTCGCTGGGTCAGAACTGGATGTGGTAGCGGCACAAACTTCAGCTGTAGTTCCAACGCCAAGGGGAACCAAATGCTGTTCGGCCACTTGTGGGCCACTATTGCCGCTACCCCCTTGAAGGATCTCAGTTTGTTGAGGACCCTCAACAGAAGGTTGTGAGGGGGGAACAGATAAATCCTGGACCATCTGTTCCAGTCGAGGGACATCACGTCCACTGCTTCCGCTAAGGGGTCCTCGTACGGGGACACGTACAGGGGCAACTTCTTGTTGTCTTTCGTGGCAAAGAGGTCTATCTGCAGTTCTGGGACTTGATTCAGAATGAAGGAGAATGATCCTGCGTCTAAGGACCATTCCGACTCTATCGGTGTGAACCTGGATGGAGCGTCCGCTGTCACGTTGCGGACTCCTTGAAGGTGAACTGCCGACAGGTACCACTTCTTCTTTTCCGCCAATCGGAAAATGGCCAACATCACCTGGTTGAGAGGTGGTGACCTCAACCCTTGTCGATTCAAGCATCTCACAACCACCTCGCTGTCCATCACCAATCTTATGTGGATCGAGTGACGCGGGGAGACTTTCTTTAAGGTAAGGAGCACTGCCATAGCTTCTAGAAAGTTTATGTGAAAGGTCCTGAATAGCTTGGACCAAGTCCCCTGGACTTTTTTCCGATGAGAGTGACCTCCCCATCCCTCCTTTGAGGCGTCTGAGTGAATCGTCATCGACGGGGGAGGTGGCTGAAGAAGAACTGACTTTTTTAGATGTCTGGCTTGGGACCAAGGCCTGAGAAGAGTACGTAGCCGAGGCGGCACTGGTCTTCTCAGATCTCTTCGCGCGTTTGATGCATACCTTCTCCAAACTCCGGTTGCATCCTTTAGCTGTGCTCTTAGCATTGGGGCTATCACCGAAGCAAACTGGAGAGAGCCTAGTACCCTCTCCTGTTCGCGTCTTGATATCCTTTCGGAATCTAGAAGTCTCTTGACAGAGCCCCCTATCTCCTTCCTTTTCTTCGCCGGGATGGAGAAACAGTGTGACAAAAGGTCCCAGTGGATTCCCAGCCACTGGAACTTTTGAGATGGAGAAAGTCGAGACTTTTTTCTGTTGATCTTGAAGCCTAGGTACTCTAGGAACTGGATCACCTGACTGGAAGCTTGCAAGCATTCTGTCTCGGATGCTGCCCACACCAGCCAGTCGTCCAGGTAGGCTACTACCTGAATTCCCTTTAGGCGTAATTGTTTGAGAGCTGCGCTCGCCAGCTTCGTGAAAATCCTTGGGGCTATGTTTAGCCCGAATGGCATGGCTCTGAAGGCGTATAATCTCCTTTGTAGCCTGAACCCTAGGTAGGGGGAGAGTCGACGGCTGATTGGAATGTGCCAATAGGCGTCAGACAAGTCTATAGAGACTGAGTATGCCCTCTTGGGCAGTAAGGTCCTTATGTGTTGCAGTGTTAGCATTTTGAATTTGCAATTCACTATGAACTTGTTGAGTGGCGACAAGTCCAGAATGACTCTGAGCTTTTCCGAGTCTTTCTTGGGAACACAAAACAGCCTCCCTAGGAATTTGATGGACTTCACCTTTCGGATCACCTTTTTCTCCAACAGTTCTTGAACGTACTCCTCCAGAACGGGGGTGGAGTGTTGGAAAAACCGAACGCACGGGGATGGAGTGCTGTACCAGCTCCAGCCCAGTCCATTCTTTAGTAGGCTGTGGGCCCAGGGATCGAAGGTCCAACGATCCCAAAATTTCATCAGTCTCCCACCTACCTGTATCATTTCACTTGGACTGCCGTCCTGAGGTCTTGCCTCCCTGACCAAGACCACCCCTGAATCCCCTTCCCCTTGAGGGGCGCCTAGACGAGCCTCTGGCTGCTCCTCTAGGCTTTGCTCGAAAGGAAGAAGACTGTCCTTCGAACGTTGGGGTGAATGCCGTGGACTGACCCGGCACAGCCTGGGGTACCCACTGGAAAGTGGTCGGGGTTTGTGCCACCATCTGGGGCACTGGAGGCAATGGCAATTGCAGTTGCTGTTGCTGTCTAGAGGGCTTGGCTGGCCGAGACGGTAGCCTAGTCCTCATATTATTCCTCTTTGGTTGAAGACCCTCATCCGGGGAAGACTTTCTTTTGATAACCAGGCCCCACTTCTGGAGAAGGTTTCTATTCTCCACGGCGGCCTTATCAACAACTTCTTTGACCACATCGGTAGGGAAAAGGTCTTTTCCCCAAATGTTGGAGGAGATTAACTTCCTTGGCTCGTGCCTCACCGTAGCCCCGGTGAACACGAACTCACTACAAGCTCTCCTCGCCTTGACGAATCCATAAAGGTCCTTCGTCACTGTGGCTAGGTGAGTCTTAGCCACCACCATGAACATTTCATGGACCTTGGGGTCACTTTCCATCGTCTCAAGAGTAGTCTGAAGAGACATTGAGGCAGCCAGTCGTTCTTTTGTCTCGAACTCTCTTCGTAAAAGAAAGTCAGACAGTCTGGGGAGGTCCTCGCCGAATTGCCGTCCGGCAATATCAGCCTCCAACTTTCCCACTGAGAACGTCAGATGGACGTCCTTCCAGTCTTTGTGGTCCATAGGCAGGGCCAGCTACAAGGGTTTACACTCCTCCAGGGAGGGGCAAGGCTTGCCGGCCTCGACTGCCTTTAGGACAGCCGCAAACCCTTTCTGTAAAAAGGGGAAGGCTCTAGCAGGAGAGGACACAAAGGAAGGGAGCTTCTTGCTCAATGCAGCTACCTTCGAGTTAGAGAAGCCCCTCTCCTTCATCGAGGACGAAAGTAGAGCTTAAGCCTTAGCGTGGTCCATGACTATGACCTCCTTCGGCTCTGTCTCCTCCCTTGAAGCTGGTTCTTTTCTCAGCCGGACATAGCAGTCCGGATATGATGCCTTGCTGGGCCAGAATTCCACCTCCTCTAGGGGAACTGAACCCAGCTTATCCGAGATGACGATCTTTCCAGTCGTCATCGGCATGTGCTCAGCATACCTCCATGGGTTAGCATCTGAGCACAAGGGACGGTCTTTCACATTGAGCCTTTTCCGGGGCCCATGTGATTCTGCAAGGTACTGCATCCATAGTTCCATAGCAGCCGCCTTCTCCTGATTCTCCTTCTGCATTTGTTGGATCATTCCAACAATCGAAGAGAGGGCCTGTCCCAGCTCTACTGGGAGACCGGCCGATGTTGAGGGAATAGGCTCCGGAATCTGAACCGGAGTAGCCGACACCTCGTCGACCTCTTCCTCTACGACGTCCGGTGCTTGAACTTCATCCTGACCTTCTGCCAGGAGGTCTTCTTCCAAACGCTCGTCCACGTCAGACATCCTGTCATCTAACTGGATGTCTTGCATCGCGACCGCGACTTCAGCATCCACCTGGATCTGACCTTGGGGGATCTCCTCTTGAAGCTGGGGAATCACTGCATCAGCTGATGCCTTAGGAAAAAGATACGCCCTCATCTTCTCACTTGGAAGATAAGGGCCAGAGGTGTTCTTTTGGAAGCCCCTTACCCAGGTACGAAGCTTCTCCCTTGCTATATCCCTTGATTCCGCCGTCCTAGGGGAATCAAAAGCCTCAGTAATCAGATTAGTGCACACAGTACATACCTGATGGTCCCAATACTGGAGATCAACCTTGGAGACAGCGCATGCTGCGTGTCTCCTACAAAACTCATGTCCGCAGAGGTACTTGCTGCGGACATTGCAGAAAACATTTCCGCACTTCGGAGGGTCCTCCTGTAAAGAGAAGAAATTTCCATGAGTATCAAGTGAACTATGTATCACTGGATATGCATAGTATAGCATAACAATTCATAAAGGAAAGACACACACTTGTGTTTCCTTCACAACCCATTGTTGCAGCCTTCCAGATAATAAAATCAAATGGTTAATCTCTTCTAGAGTAACCAATGCAAGGTTTCCAGAGGAAACAGGTGAAGCTCACACCTAAGCAATGATTTTAAAATCCTGGATAATAGACAGGAAAGAACTCACTTTCCTATCTGTAGGGCAACAGCAAAGGAATGTGCAAGAAAACACAAAAGTGTTAGAACACACAGTGCTGTACCAAAACCCATACCATAGTTTTCTTCTTACTGTATATGTTATAATGAAGAATACTAGTACAGTATAGGAGGATACGTGCCGGCTGGCACACACCATAACTAGCTTTAAAGTATACTACTTAACAGCTATAAGGCGGCAGAACTCTGGTTCAAATGCATGTGCCGGCCGGCAGCAACTGCCGGCCGGCAACAGCCAATGTCGGCCGGCAATGGCTGCCGGCCGGCAACTACACAAGGTAGTACCCAGCTGCCGGCCACACTCTTGGTGACCGGCAGACAAGGGCTGACATTAGCCGGCCGGCAAAGGTACAAGACCGATGCCAGCCGGCAGCAAAAGAACCAGAGGACTACACCTTCCCGGCTGCCGGCCTCATAGGCCGGCAGCCGGGTCGGGTACAGCACTAGAAGAAAAATAGAATGGATGCCGAGATAAGAGTGTACACTACCTCCAAGCCCGACAATCCGAAAGAGTGCATATAAGGAAGGGGAGAATCTAATTCAAGCTTCCTGACCAATGCCGTCTGGCTCTACAGGCAGGCATGGATGAGGGACCAAGGGAGGTCCGGGCAGCACTCAAAATATAAGACCCTTGCCGGCCGGCAGCTCTGCCGGCTGGCAAGGGGCTGAGTCAATTCCACATCCTAACCTATACTAGGTCCAGATGTAGAACAACGTACAGTACTGTAATGGCTAGGCCATTACGGAGATAGAGGGGGAAGGGACAAAGAGGGTCCTACCAACCTTGCTTTAGTGACGGATCACCCGCAGCCAAGAAACTTATCTTAGCCTAAGGGAGATCTAAGGGGGGAGGCCAGCAATACTTGCCAGCTCCCAGAGCACCAAAGCAAGGAAGGTGTTGCTACTCCCAGGGAAAGAAACTTATCCTCCCTGAGGACGGCAACAAGGACTAGTCTGGTAGATCACAAAAGAAGGAATCATATCCACAGAAACCTTCGGTAGTGACCTAAGGAGGCTAAGCCACCTTTGTCTGTGTCAGGCCAGCGAGGGAGACTCTACCCCAAGCCAGACAAACACAGACTCAGACTAAAAAAATCTGTTGTTCTGTCCCTCTTTGAACCAGACTTACTGGAACAGGAAGGTATAGTAACACCCCAGTATAGTTTTATCGAAAATTAATTCGGAAAAAACCACTTAGGGATAAGCCCAAGGCTTAAACAGAGGGAAAGGGATTGCATACCTTCTCCGAAGAAAAGAAAGCAACCGGGGAGTATGAGAAAGTATACTAAGGCTCCATAAGCAACTTAGCCTAGGCACCAAGAGAATCGATTACCTAAATCACCGAAACTCACTCGTATACTATCTTGGAAATATTCCACACAATCTTAAATGTATAAACATAGCTTAAAGCTTCAATAAAAATTTTATTACACTCGGAAAAACCAAAATCATGCATGAAATACTAGGACCAAACGACTAGGCTACATGGCCTAGCGTAGGCCAGAATGGCGAATACTTCGCCAAAATAATACTAAGCACGAAAGGAAATCCTATGTAATGCTAAATAGCTAAAATTTATTAAAGCAATCCAACCGGGAATGTCGCTCTGACTAACTAAACTTATACCTAGCGAGCGACAGCTTCCATGATGCCTTCGGTAGGCTACGGCTCTTGTATCAAAGATTAATCCTATTAATCACTCAAAAATTTACCAAGAGCCTACATTTATACATAAAAGACATTATACTCAACTTATCAGAGGCCGACGAAGACGGAGAAGCCATGAAAAGTAGAATAAATCCAAGATTTGCGAGAAACACAGGAAAAAACACCGAGTTGTTAAGCTACGCAAAAAGGAATACAGATGGCGCCAGGATTGGCGCCAGGCACGCATACGAATCAGGAGATAGGGAGCCTTGGGAGCGGCTCCCCCTTTTTCTTTCCCGAATTCGTTTTTTGCCAATCGCCCCCTACGAGACGAAATCTCTGTTCGGGATGCAGATTGCCATGTGGCGTGTCAAGAATACGTCCTCTGATATGTCGCGATATCCCTTTCATTAGGGATATTCGCTCCTGGAGTTAGAATTCTGGTACCTTAAGGTAAATTCTCTGGGAATATCGCCGTAGTTGTAATATACCCTAGGAAGCTACCCTATAGGAACTTCCATCAGGACGACATGGCTTGAGCCCAAATATATATATATATATATATATATATATATATATATATATATATATATATATATATATATATATATATATATATATATATATATATATGTATGTATATATATATATATATATATATATATATATATATATATATATATATATATATATATATATATATATATATATATATATATATATATATATATATACGTATATATATATATATATATATATATATATATATATATATATATATATATATATATATATATATATATATATATATATATTTGTATGTATATATATATATATATATATATATATATATATATATATATATATATATATATATATATATATATATATGTATATATATATATATATATGTATATATATATATATATATATATATATATATATATATATATATATATATATATATATATATATATATATATATATATATATATATATAATACATATATATATATATATATATATATATATATATATATATATATATATATATATATATATATATATATATATACATATATATATATATATATATATATATATATATATATATATATATATATATATATATATATATATATATATATGTATATATATATATACCTTACCTAATTTTCTCCACCTTCTCACACAAGCATTTACTTTTTCATGGGTTTCTACTGGCAAGAGGCGCCCTCTTGCCGTAACTGGTACTCTGTCTATTTCCCTGCAAATGTATATGCTGTTATTCATATTAAAGGCAAGGCGAATGTTCCCTAGGTATTTGGAATACCCTAGGTAGGTAATATAAAAGATTTTGTGCAAACTTCACAGAACTTACAAGAAAGTTGACTTTTGTTGTATGCGTTGCCCGTGGTTTATTTTCCTCCTGGCATGTCGAGGGTGATAGGTGTCGCTGACTGTGGTGGGTTCGAGGAGCTTACTTGTTTTAGAAGCGAAACGCTGGCTTCTGTGTCGATCAGCGCTCTGATCGACATGTATGGTAGATCCATCCTAACCGCTAGGATTCCAAACCGATAGGCTGGATCCAGATATGGCCGGCACGAGGTAACCACCCCGCTGGCAATACAATTGGCGCCTGCTGCTGTTTCTTGAGCCGCGGTGGTTAGGTTGTGGTTGACAAGGGAGGTGCCACTGCCTGCATGCCCGTTGAGTCCCCGTAAATCGTACTAAGGCTGTTCGTACTTTCTGCTTCATTGACTGATGCTGCTGTCATGCGGAGAAGCTTAGGTCTCCCTCATCTTACCCTTCCTCTAACACCTTTTCCTTGGATATTTGGAAGGGGTTGGTGTACCGCAACACACTAGCTCTTGCATTTTTTATTGGGCATTCTCGAGACAGATGACTGTAGGCTTGACAGGTATAACAGCGAGGAGATCCTGGTTGGGGCAATCCAATCATTTGCACCCCTCTCCCCCTTACAACCCACGTCTAATGACTTTTCTCATCTGCAGATAAAGTTAATTTCTTCACGTCTAGTTACCATTTTTTTTGCATCAGAGTTCCTTCTTAAATTCATAAGCTATTCGTCTTCTGCTTCATATCTAAATGCCATTCCGCTTGCAATGGTGTTTCTTATATTCATCTGTTCTTCGTCTTCGGCTTCCCATACAGCTGTCATTCTGCTTGTATTAATGTCCCTTCTTAAATCCATCTGCTCTCAATTTTCTGCTTTAATACTAGCTGCCATTGTACTCGCATAGGTTATTCTCTGTTCTTCATCCTGTCCCTTACAACTATCTATCATTATTCCCGCATTTGTTTCCCTCGCTAAATTCCTCTCCTCTTCTGTTTACTGCCATCTTTTTCTTTTCTCTAAATTTGCTTTACTGGATTTACCAAGTAACCACTTTTTAGGTGGCATCATTTTGGAAAAAAAAAAAATACATAAGACTCAACCTTTAAATATTTTGTAGAATATCCTTTTCGGTGACATCCTTTTGTAGAAAACGGGAAACAAATATAAAAAATACATTGGAGTCAATAATCAAATATTCTTTTTTTTTTGTACATTTTCTCACATGGAAAAGTAAAACAGTGTATGCTTTATGGGGAAGGAACCCTGTTTTTTAGGATAAATGTTCAAAATATTATAGCCCCTAATAATCTCCTATGACTATATAATCTGTGTTAAAATTCAATACAATTGTTTCATTATTATTGAATACAGTTTTAAGGGGTTTGTAATTATGGGCTCCGTAGACCCCCAAGGCGGTTCTTCATCAAAATAAAAATAGAGACGTTATATATCTCAATTGTGAATGACTATTCTTAAAAGTTGAAGAATTCTTGGACACCTGATTTCGGGAAATACAGTTCAGGGTGTCTATAATTATGGGGCCCGAGGACCTCCAAGGTCGATCTTGATCAAAATGGAAGTAGCGCCGAAAGCCTTTTCGATGAAAATGACATAAGAATCAACCCATAGATATTCTGTAAGTTCCTTGTACAATTTTCTTGTATTGAACAACACCTGTGAACACGAGGAAACACGCACAATCACCAGCATTAGTAGTATATATATACATATATATATATATATATATATATATATATATATATATATATATATATATATA